>NC_140486.1:126770399-127025399 GCF_964271855.1 Acomys minous | reverse complement strand
TCAACAGAGAGAGTTCCAGGGCAGCTAGAGCTGTTATATAGAGAAACCCTGTCTCGGAAAACCAAAATAAATAAATAAATAAATAAAAAGAAAGAAAGAAAAATTAAAATAAAAAGGCAAAGTAGCTGGGGAGGCAGAAGCAGGCGGATCGCTGTGAGTTCGAGACCAGCCTGGTCTACAAAGCGAGTCCAAGACAGCCAAGATAACATAGAAAAACCTGTCTCAAAAAACCAAAAAAAAAAAAAAAAAAAAAAAAAAAAGAAGAAGAAAGAAAGAAAGAAAGAAGAGGCAATGTTTCCTCATGCTTCACTATCTTGCTATAAGGTCGCAGCATGCTCTTTGCCAACACGAACATGTCTCTTGATTGTGTCATCTGGTTCCTAAACCTAGAACGACAGCAGATGCCCATGCCTTTCAGGCCAGAGCTGGCCCAGGCCTCCCTCTAATGACACTCTTGCCACCGACTGCTGCAGCCCCGGATGCTCTCTGATGACCAGGAAGGGAATGTCGCCGAGTCCCTTCTATTCCCTTAGTGATTGTGGAACTAAACATTTCCAATGAGTGAATTTGTTATTGTTCACTCCTAAGTCCTTGGCTCAGTAGATCAAAACAGTGCCTTTGTCTGGCTTAACTTTTTCCTGCTGTGGTAAAGACCACGACCCAAAGTGACCTAGAGATGAGAGAGTTTATTTTATTTGCCCTACATTTCCTGAGGTGCAGTCAGTCCACTGAAGATAGCTAAGGGGGAAGCCAAGGCAGGAGCTGAGGCAGAGGCCCTGGACACAGCTTACCTTGTACAGCCCAGGACTGCCTGCCCAGGGCTGGTCCCTCCCAAAGTGGGCTGGGCCCCTCACATCAATCATTAATCAAGACCATGTCCCACAGACTTGCCAGTATAATGGAGGAATTTCTCTCAACTGAAATTCCCTCTTCCCAGATGGTCCTTGCTTGTGTTGACAAAAATCCTACCCAACACAGACATCTTGGGGGTTTGGGGTAAACATTTCTTGCTTGTGTTCATTTAGCCAAGCTTCCCAACTCAGCGAATGCTTGTCAGTAATGAGATTGACCAAAGGCCTCCAGACTATACCAGTCAGTATTTGCTGAAATAAGCTATTTTCTTATAGTACATTTACAACTGCTAATCCTTGAGAATGCTTTAGTGCCAATTGGGTAAAAGATATAGGGCTTGTTATTTTTATTTCAAAATATGTATTTTCTAGTTTCTTCTTTAAAATAGGTATTTGAATTTATTACGTATTTACCCGGAAATGGTTTAGACCCTGATTTTAAGGCTGCATGTCTAGCAGAGAATGGGTCAATTAGTTCTGAATCGTGGACCAACGTGACTTTCTCAGCTGTGTGGCTCTGCAGAGGTCAGGTGTCATGCTGCTGTGACAAGGTCAAGCCCATAAAAATTCAAATCAAATGCCATAAAAAGCACATGGCCCATATGTCAATCAGCTCAGTAGCAATTCTTTTTGTCAGCGGGGATTGGGGGGTGTTGGTGGGGGCGGGGGTGGGTGGGGATTGTGTGTCAGTTTAAGGCCAGCCCCAGTCACGCCTCTGAAGTAGGCGATACACATATACACATACTACATAACGCAGTATGTGCAATATATGGCAATACACAGTATAAAGACATCGATCCGTTTATTTAGGTTGTAGTAGAGGCTGAGTGAAGGGAGGAGGGCATCTGTAATTCAATGTACAGTGTTCTTGTTTGTGAAATGTTGTTTGTTTTCCCATTAGGTGCTTGGTTTGAGGTGGCTAAAGAGTGCCAGCGCTTATATGTTACTGCTAGTGAGAAAATGACTGTCATCTGCACTCTAACTCTTCTGTGGAAATGCTTGCTCCACGGGGGACTAACGTGTATTTATTATTATTACTCTGGTCATGACCTAGCACCAAGTGTTCCCGACCGTCATTCATGCCTTGGTAATAGGTTGTCACAACGGCAGAAAATTGCAGGCAGAACCAAATTGTCCTATCCTGATTATACAATCTCAAGCAATTATGGCTGGTGATGTTTTGGGGTGGGGTGGGGTGGGGGGCAGCCGTGCTCTACAGTGGAAGGAATAAGGCAGAAATCTAAATGGGTCAGAGGGTTCTAACAGACACCCCGCCCTGGGCCGCTTCTTTTAATAAAAAGCTCTTGTTATTGAATGGTCATAAAAAGAGTTTTGTCTGCCGGACAGGACAGGATTACCAAGAGCACGGTCCTGGCAGGCACCCAGCCTCCTGGTATCTAAATGATGCTGGGACAACCTACAGGTCTCTCATGCCTCAAGAAGATGCAGCTGCCTAAGGAGGGAAGGTGGTCGCCAGACACTTCCCTGGACCAGTCTCGTGCTAGGAGATGATGGTCAGCCAGGCAGCCAAAGGTGGATGGATGATGTGCTACTCGGAAAGGCACACTTGGTCATTATCTTCTGACACAAGTGGAGTTTAGGGCTCTTGAAACTCTTGCAGTCCCCAGAAAGTTCTGTGCCCCAGCTGGTCAGTTGCTAGTCGCCTTTCACAGCAAAGTCCAAAGCATGATGGGAGTTTTCAGTCACACACACAGCCTCTGGGGAAGAGCCTGAAGGTTGATTTGGCCACCAGTGGCTAATGGTGTGCCATACAGCGAACTCTCATAGAGTTCAAAAGGACAGGATTGGGTGGCTTGAAGACGGGTGAGGTGAACTTGTGGAGATTCCTGGGGGTGGGGGCATTCAGAGAGGGTATGGAGCTCTGAGCTCCCATCCCTCGCCTTCAGGTCTTTTCTCTTTATCTTTGTAATGTCTCTCATTATAGACTGGGAAATATATTTTTTAAGTCTTGCTTGCAAGTGAATCAGATTTGAGGAGGGGATCATGGGAACCCCACAGAGTTGTAGCCAGCTGGTCCGAAGTACGTCAGAAGCAGGCTGAGCCCTCAACCTGAGAAAGTTTCTGGAAACCGGCTAGAAGATACTTGGTGTTGAGGAATTATTGGAAACCAAGCTATAGAGTGTTTGGTGTCTGAGGGGAGAATCATACATGTGGTCTATTTTGTGACATTATTATATAGTAGGAAAGTTAAGAAAAAAATTATTTTTGTTTTTGTTTTTTTGAGACAGGGTTTCTCTGTGTAGCCTTGGCTGTCCTGGCCTCACATTGTAGACCAGGCTGGCCTTGAACTTACAGAGATCTGCCTGCCTTTGCCTCCCGAGTGCTGGGATTAAAGGGATGTGCCACCAAAGCCTGGGTCGAATTTGTGAGTCTTAATCCCAGCGCTTGAAAGGCAGAGGCAGGCAGATATCTGAGAGTTCGAGGCCAGCCTGGTCTACAGAGGGAGTTTCAGGACAGCTAGAGCTGTTACACAGAGAAACTCTGTCTCGAAAAAACAAAAAATAAAAATAAGAATAAAATAAATTTGAAAAATTGTGAGTCAGGCTTGGTAGTTTATAGCATCTGAGAGTCTAAAACAGGATTGCTGTGAGTTTGAGGCCATCTTGGACTATAGTGTAAGATTTCCCTAAAACAATAACAGCCCCACAGGAATAAAAACAGGACAGCATTTGTGAGAACTCAAACACAGGGTGTGGGATGAGTGTGTCTTTCATAAAGGACTAGTGTTCTGAACAAATAAATAGGTCAAATAATCCCAATCAAAGGAGAACATAGGTTGTAAGTTTCCTCCCCCTCCCCCCTTGCTCATTTATTTCTCTTTGACCTGAGGCCTGGCCATGTTATCCATGCTGGCCTCAAATTCCTGAGCTCAAAGGACCCTTGTGCCTCATCTCTCAGGTCACATGGATAGGCTCCCCAGGCTAGGCACAGTCTGTTGCTGAAAGCACAGGAAAGTGAGTCTCAAAGATGCCCCTCACGGCGTGAGGACCATCTTTCTCCTCTGTCATCAGGGGGCTGTCTCGGACCTGGCTGTGGCCATGAGGTCAGCATATTACTCATGTTTCCTCTCGTTTCTTAGGCCTTACTCACACAGGCACCCGTCCCTGAAAGGGAGATGGGGAGATGTGGAAATGTGGAGATGTAGCTATCAGTTGAGGGACCAACCACTTTTTTGTTGTTGTTTTTTATTTTTTGTTTGTTTAGTTTGGTTTTTTGAGACAGGGTTTCTCTGTGTAGCCTTGGCTGTCCTGGACTCACTTGGTAGACCAGGCTGGCTTTGAACTCACAGTGATCCGCCTGCCTCTGCCTCCTGAGTGCTAGGATTAAAGGCGTGTGCCACCACGTCCTGCCTTATTTATTTTTTGAGACAGGATTTCTCTGACTAGCCCTGGTGTCCTGGACTCACTCTATTGACCAGGCTGCCTCTGCCTCCTGGAGCACACCACCACACCTATCCTGACCAAACACTTTTTAAAACCGCAACAATCTTCCTTAATAGATGAAGTGCCGTGGGATTGCAGCCCCCAGTGGCTCTTGAGCATGCTCTATGTTCCAAGAAGGACCGTGTTAGGCTAGCTTTGTGGTGCGGCTTTAGAATAGCTTAAGTCTCTGGCCTCTAAGGGAAGCAGCATGGAGTCTTGTGAAAAGCCTTACTGTTCCGGTTAGGCTACCTTATGCCTACGAATCCTACCTCCGCCTCTGTGCTGCTCCTGTGGCCTCAAAGGGCTTTGGCAAGGGACCTCCGGGTCACTGTGTCATCTGGGAAGCTCAGGACATTGAGATCTTCAAGGGCAATCCCCCTCACAAGGCAGCTTCTCAGCACTGAGAGACAGATGTCATGTTTCCCCAACGCTTCTAGAAACGCAAAGTTGAATTGCTCAGAAACTTGACTTAATTTGCATTATTGCTCCAGGATGATGCCATGTTCCAGTAAAGATAGCTTCCTGAAATGAGAAGTCAAAACTTGCATTTGTGGCTGATGTGCACTTAGCAGTGACTCACGCTGACATCTCACGCCTTTTCCCGGGCTCATCCCACTGACGCCACAATGAAGGGGTGAACAACAAAGCGGGTTTCCTTGGGAAGAAATATTGACAGCTGCCCCACAGGGGTCTCCTGTTGTAGCAGAGGCCTCTGGTGGGCACCGTGGCACATGTGGTCTTCTGACTGGTAGCACGTGGCCCCTGGTTTTGTAATCCCAGTCCCTGCTGTGTAGGATGTCAAGCCTGGTCCAGCCCTTGGCAGGTGCTAGACTGAGGCAGGCAGCAGTCTTCCTGAGGGAAACATTCTCGGTAAGAGGAAGAGGGTTGAGGCTGAGCACTCCTGAGATGAACTTCAGAATAGGGCGCCAGCATTGGGCAACCAAGATAAAACCATGTGGGCAGATCACAAGGACAGGAGGCATGGAGTCAGCAGTGGTGAGGCTTTTCTCCCAGCTGTGTGGTGTCTGCCTGTCCAGGGACAGCCTGTCCACATGAGGAGGGCCCTGGTGGAGGAGGATGCACTTTCCACAGGAAGTCATACTTTGCCATGAGCTGTCAGCGTCCCCTCCCTGGATTGCACTCACAAATGCATCCGTACACAGACACAGCGTGTTGCTGGCGTTCTGAGCGTTGGAGGCCTGCTGTCAATCCCATTTCCCCTGGCTTTTCCTGCGGCCCCAGCAGTCCCCTCACGGACCACATGACCAGCTTGCTGTGGACGGCAAGAACTTCCTCCGTTTTCCATGGGGCTTTTCTGTGTCTTTCATGGGTTCAGCCCCATTCTTAGCCCACACCGCCTATTACAAGACAGGATTAAGGGCTGGAGAGATGGCTCAGAGGTTAAGAGCACTGGCTGTTCTTCCAAAGGTCTTGAGTTCAATTCCCAGCAACCACATGGTGGCTCACAATCATCTATAATGAGATCTGGTGCCCTCTTCAGGCCTGCAGGTGTACATGCAGTTAGAACATTGTGTACATAATAAATAAATAAATCTTTTTTAAAAACCCAAAAAACAAACAAACAAAAAAACAAGACAGGGTTAACGTCACAGCTATCCAGGCCAGACTTCACTGAAACAGTGTGTTTGGTGCTGGATTATTCTTTCAGATGGGCTTGGGTAGGGCTGGGCAAACATCTCCCGGGAGAGCAGGGCTGGGCCTTTGAGGGCTTCTGAGATTCCTGGTGCAGACTAGGGAGATGTTCTGCACAGTTGTGGACATACACACGGCACCAGGAGGAGGAACAGTGGACTCTGAAGGAGACTGGAAGGAAGCTTCCAGGAAATGCTGCACATTTTCCCTTAGTTTTTTTCTTTCTGCCTTCTAATACATTTTTATTTATAAATAGTCCTCATTTAAGAAGCAATCTGGGGCTGGGCATGGTGGCACACGCTTTTAATCCCAATACTCGGGAGGCAGAGGCAGGCGGATCACTGTGAGTTTGAAGCCAGCCTGGTCTACAGAGTCCAGGACAGCCAAGGCTACACAGAGAGACCCTGTCTCAAAAAGCTTAAAAAAAAAAAGGAAGAAGAAGATGAAGAAGAAGAAGAAGAAGAAGAAGAAGAAGAAGAAGAAGAAGAAGAAGAAGAAGAAGCAGCAGCAGCAGCAGCAATCTGGGGCTGGAGAGATGACTTAGAGGTTAAGAGCACTGGCTGTTCTTCCAGAGGTCCTGAGTTCAATTCCCAGCAACCACATGGTGGCTCACAACCATCTATAATGAGATCTGCTGCCCTCTTCTGGTATGCATATGTAATAAATTATATATATATATATGAAAAAACAACTTCTTAAAAAAAAAAGAAGAAGCAATCTGATACCAGTGTGGTGGAACATGCCTGTAATCCCAGCACTCAGGAGGCAGAGGCAGGGGGATAGCTGTGACTTTGAGGTCAGCCTGGTCTCCATAGTGAGCCCCAAGACAGCTGGGACCACATAGGGAGACCCTGTCTCAAAAAAGGAAACTATTTGAAGTCAGGCTTGGTGGTCCAGGCTTGCAACTCATTTGCTGGGGAGGCTGAAGCAGGTAGAATCCCAAGTTCAAGGCCAGCTTGGCCTAAGGTGAGATCAAGGCCAGCCTGGGCCAAATATCGTGACCTGGTCACAAAAATCAAAAGTAAAAGGGGCCAGGCTACAGCTCAGTTGGTCCAGCACTTGTCCAGCAATCGCGAAAGCTAGTGTTCAATTCACAGTAGCATGAAACAAAAACAAACACAAAGCAAGGTGAACCGCGCCCTGGCATGGAATTCCCCACCCCCACTCCACCCCCAGAGCGATAAGGTGGTTAGAATTTAGCCCCTAGGCCTGCCTTTTTCTCAAGTGACTTTGCTTGAAGTCATTTATTTTCTGAGAATTTTGTCGGTTTTCTCTCTACTCTTGCACTATTCATTTGCCAGCTGGAATGTCCAAAGAGGACTGATGACTAGATACGTACAAATAACTCTAATTTACTCAAGAACTAAAGGCAACCTTTGCTGCAGAAAGTAAACAGGACAGATACTGTCTTACATCGGTCCAATAGCTGCTAAAGGCCGAGGGAATGCACAGCTTGGGCGTTACTCCCCGGAGTTTCCAGGCCAGTTCCCGAGGGAGGGCGGTCCATCGCAGCTCCTTGCTGATGTAGATCTCGAGCTGCCATTTGTCTAGACTTGCTTCCTGTTCCCTTCCCTGACACACCGTGAGTCAAAGCGGCCTTGGCAGCAGCCTGTCACAGCCCACTTGCAGGCCAGATCTACATTGTCTTCCCTGTGGTCCGGGGCTTCTGCCTCCTTGCTCTTTAATCATGTCGTCTACTATTATTAGTGAAATAATGGTCTCTGAAATTTTCCTTCCTCATGCACACCTTTAGTTTTTCTCCCTTTACTTCTCCATGTCATAGTGAAAGGGAATGGAATCCTTTTATCTCTCTTAACATTTATTTATCTGTGCTGACATGCGCTGTGTACGTTGATGCCACGGTGTGTGAGTGGAGGTCACATGACATCTTGAGGGAGTTGGTTCTCTCCTGCCACCATGTGAGTCCCAGGGATCCAGGCTTGGCCATGAGTGTCTTTACCAGATGAGCCATCTTGCCAGCCCTTGATAGGAAATTTAGAACAAGCAAAAAAGGTTATTTACTGTCTCCAGTGGGGAAATGCATTGTGCAGATAGATACACTGTCCAAAATGTCTGATTCTATTTTTGTCTCAGATCAACTTAAAGCCTATGTAAATTGTTATCAATGCAAAGTCATTATTATTTGTATTTAATAAAAAGTCTGTTGGCAATGCCTAAAACAATTTTCTCTAGAAAAAGCCAATTTTGTGTTAGCACATTTCTCCTCCTCCTCCTTCTTCGTGATTTTTTTATTTTTTATTTTTATTTTTAGCTAACCAACTGGTTTTTTTTTTCCCTTCGTGATTTTTTTGAGACAAGGTTTCTCTGTGCATCCCTGGCTGTCCTGGGACTCAACTTGTAGACCACGCTGGCCTCAAAATCAGAGATCGTCTGCCTCCCAAGTGCTGGGATTAAAGGCATACACCATGCCTGGTTCTATATCCATTTATTTACTCTTTTGATTATGCTTTTGACCACTAGTTTTAATTGATTGAAACATTTCAATTTATCATTAATAATGAGATCAATAACTCTTCAACACATCTTATATCTGTAATATAGCTACAGTATAAAATGAGTTGATTTGCCTTTGATAATTATTCTTTTTGCTACTTTTTTTTTAAGATTAAAAATTGTTTTTATGGGGCTGGAGAGATGACTCAGTGGTTAAGAGGACTGTCTACTTTCCCAGAGGTCTTGAGTGCAATTCCCAGCAACCACATGGTGGCTCACAACCATCTATAATGTGAGCTTATACCCTCTTACATAAATAAAATACACACATACATAAACTATATATACACATAAAATAAATACATCTTTTAAAAAATTTTGTTTTTAGGTGGCTAGGTGGCATGTGCTTTTAATCCAACAATCAGGAGGGGAGGCAGGCGGATCTCTGAGTTTGAGTCATCCTGGTCTACAGAGTGAGTTTCAGGGCAGCCAGGGCTACACAGAGAAACCCTGTCTCAAAAAAAACCCAAAACTACCAAGTCTTAAATGGATTTGGTAGTCATTTTTTTCTTTCTTTTTTTTAAAGATTTATTTATTATGTATACAGAGTTGTCTGCTTGTAGGCCAGAAGAAGGCATCAGGTTACATTATAGATGGTTGTGACCCACCATGGGGTTGCTGGGAATTGAACTCAGGACCTTTGGAAGAGCAGGCGGCACTCTTAACCACTGAGCCATCTCTCCAGCTCCCAGGTAGTCATTTCTCTAATGATAAAAGAGATGAACGAGTACATAAAAAGATGCCCATTGCCATCAGGACGATGCTAACGGGAGCTACTCCGGTATTTCACTTCTGTCCATACGGATGGCTCCGACGTGGGATGAAAAGAAAAAGCTAACAAACGCTGAGAGGAGACAGAGGAGCTGAACGCTCGTTTATAGCTGGTGGACATGTGAAACGGTGCATGCAGTCTCTGGAAAGCAATACTTTTGTGGTCCCTCAAGTTAATCAGAATTACGAGACTTAGGAGTTCCGCTCTGGGCGTACACGGCAAACGCCTGCAGCCTGCAGAATGCACAAAGAGAGATACTTGTACACGAATGTTCACAGCAGCCCTGTTTGTAGAAGCCGAAAGGCGGATGTGATCCGGGAGTCCGTTAACAGCGAATGGATAAACAGATTGTGGCAGTACATGTCCAGTAAGATGGTCGGCATGTTACGGGATGAAACAGGCTGGGGCTGGGGCAGTCCAGAGCTGGGCTGTTTGCTTAGCGTGCCCAGGTACCCCAGCTCCTAGGAATGAGGTGGTGATCGTGTACTCTGGTGAGGGTGAACCCTGAAAACCTGATGTCAGACAGAAGAAACCAGACAGAAAAGATGACATTTTGTATGGTTCTATTTAGATGACATTTAAGTAGATGCATGAAGATAAGGTTGTGGCCTTGGGGGGGGGGCCCTGTGGGGCACAGAGAAAGGGGAGTCTGTCGCTTAAGAGATCCATTGGACAAAGCTAAGTGGACAAGAAAGTGAATATACCAAATGGCACCAGGTCAGTCACTTTAAAATGGTTAGCTTTATGACATGAGTTGCAATTCAGTAAAAGTGTTTGTAACAGTTTATAAGGTATGATGTACAGGTTCTAGAAGAAAGGGAATTATTAAGTAGTTCCTACTTGAAGCCCAGCGCATGTGAAGTCTAATGTCAAAGGCATTTCCACTTGCCCAGTAGTTCTTTGGGGGAGTTTCTCTAATAATAGATCCTTAGCTTTGGCTGTAAATTGTTACATGCCTCACAGAGGTGAGAAATTGTAGTTTAAGGGTTGTGTTTGGTTGGTTGGTTGGTTGATTGATTTTGGTTTTAGTTTTCTTTCCTTTCTTTTAAAAAAATATTTTATTTATTTATTGTATATGAATGCTCTATTTGCATGCACACCTGTATGCCAGAAGAGGACATTAGATCACATTTAGATGGTTGTGAGCACCATGTAGTTGCTGGGAATTGAACTCAGGACCTCTGGAAGAGCGGCCAACGCTCTTAACTGCTGAACCATCTCTCCAGCCCCTGGTTTTTGGTTTTTCAAGACAATGTTTCTCTTTGTAGCCCTGGCTGTCCTGGAACTTGATTTGTAGACCAGGCTGGC
Source organism: Acomys minous (assembly GCF_964271855.1). Taxonomy (NCBI): domain Eukaryota; kingdom Metazoa; phylum Chordata; class Mammalia; order Rodentia; family Muridae; genus Acomys; species Acomys minous. The sequence continues at coordinate 127,014,858 of NC_140486.1, read as the reverse complement.
CTCGACCCACAGGTACCCACTTGCCTCTGCTTCCTGAGTGCTGGTATTAAAGGAGTACACTACCACTGCCTGGTAGGAGAATTTGTAATTTAAATGATGGCCATTTTATTTTTAAAATTTTTAGTGTAGGTCTTCAAAATGGTTCAGTGGTTAAAAGTGCTTGCCACACAAATGTGACAGTTTTAGATGGGTCTCTAGAACCCATGTAAAGGTGGAGGGAACCAACTCCATAAAGTTGTGCTTTTAGCCAGGTGGTGGTGGCTCACGCTTTTAATCCCAGCACTTGGGAGGTAGAGGCAGGCAGATCTCTATGAGTTCAAGGCCAGCCTGGTCTAGAACATGAGCTCAGGACAGCCAAGGCTACACAGGGAAACCCTGTCTTGAAAAACAAAACAAAACAAACAAACAAACAAAAAACAAAGTTATTCTTCTGTAGCAATAGGTGCATACAGCATGTCTGTGGGTGCACAGGGGTGTGTCTCCAGGTGCACAGGGGTGTGTCTCCAGGTGCATAGTATCATGTGTACATGTGGCATGTGTGTACCTGCACACAAACATCGTACACCTAACAATGGTAATAAAAACAAAAATTAAATAACTGATACAAATCAGAAGTTACATGTGTATCAATGGGGTAACACAATAATGTCTGATACATTTGTACATTTGTAATGTTTAAGTTGAGTTAAACATAATCCTGTCCACAGACATTTGTCAATCCTTTGTGGTGACTGCTTACAAAATCCTTTCCCCCAGGTTTTTGAAATGTACATTCCATTATCTGCAGCTGTGCGCTGACTCTCTGGAGCTTTCAGCCTCTGTCTTGCTATGACTCAGTACCCAGGGACTGGGTTTTGTTTTGTTTTTTGTTTTTGGTTTTTTTTTTTTTTTTGAGACAGGTCTCTCTGTGTAGCCTTGCCTGTCCTGGACTCACTTTGTAGACCAGGTTGGCTTTGAACTCACAGTGATCCGTCTGCCTCTGCCTCCCGAGTGCTGGGATTACAGGTGTGTGCCACCATGCCTGGCTCTTTTTTTACTTTTTAAAAGAAGTGATGGTCATGTTAAATTGCACTAATTTGAGGATTTGAGGGTTGGGGAACAGAAGCATGTCAGTGTCAAGAGGTAAATATACAGAAATAGAAGTGGGAGAAAGCTACAGAATTTGTGCTGCTTCCTCCACCTAGATGTGTCTGTGAATGTTTCAAAACAAAAAACCCACAAGGAATGTGCTGAGTGGGATCATGGGTTCTGACAGTAAGAGACACAGGAGGGGATGAAAAGTGCCCGAGACTCTGGCGAGCAGCCTGTGGAGTTCTTCAGAGGAATGCAACCATGCTTGTGTGCTTGGCATCATATGCAGTGCTGCTTTTTTTGTTTTTGTTTTTGCTTGTTTGTTTGTTTGTTTCTCTGTGTCCTGGACCCACTTCGTAGACCAGGCTGGCCTCGAACTCACAGAGATCCGCCTGCCTCTGCCTCCCGAGTGCTGGGATTAAAGGCGTGCGCCACCACGCCCAGCTGCAGCGCCCGTTTTAAGACAAACCTGTCACACAGCATTGTACCCATGCAGGAGCTCATGCCGGACCCACCAGGGAATTCCTGGATGGTCAGTTTGTTCCTCTAGATGGCTGGGCTTGCCTGTCACAGCTAGCAGCTGCTGGACCTTTAACTCCTGCCAGCACACCCTGCTGAACCTGCACACAGTCAGTCAGGGGCCAAGGGTTACACTTGCTCTGTTTATACAGACATGAGCAGCGAAGTACAGAGAAGGGGTTTAAATCTTGGGTGTCTGCTCCCTCAGCCCAGGCTCCAACCACTTAGACTTCTGCACTTTAGAACAGTGTTGGGCAGGGGGCTGACTTTTAAAAAAAATTTTGTTTTTCAAGACAGGGTCTCTCTGTGTTATCCTTGGCTATCCTGGACTCGCTCTGTAGACCAGGCTGGCCTCGAACTCACAGCGATCCACCTGCCTCTGCCTCCCGAGTGCTGGGATTAAAGACGTGCGCCACCACGCCCGGCTGACTTTTTAAAATTTATTTTTTCTTTCCTATACCAATTTTTACCAAAGGGGTGTCTTTGGGACAAGGTGCACCTCGGCCTTTTAGCAGCTTTCTCTGTGCTGCTTTCTTTGAACCCGATAACAGAACCATCCCCAAGGGTAGCTACAGGTGTGGGTCTATCAGGTAGACACAGAGCGGCTGAACTTCCTGTATGCATTACTGTATCATTGACACTCTGTGCTGGGGGAGACTAGACATGTTGGCTTCTGTGGGATGCTTCGGGGACTGAGGCAAAGGAGCCTCTCATCCTCTTCATCCTCTCTGGCTAGTGTCTGTGTGTCTGTCTTTCCCTCTCCCTCCTCTCCTCTTCCTCTCCTTTCCTAGCCTTCATCCCACCGTGTGTGTCACACACATCACACACACACACACACACATCACACACACACACACACATCACACACACACACACATCACACACACACACACATCACACACACACACATCACACATCACACACACACATCACACACACACACACATCACACACACACACATCACACACACACACATCACACACACACATCACACACACACACACATCACACACACACACATCACACACACACACACACATCACACACACACATCACACACACACACACACATCACACACACACACATCACACACACACACACACATACACATCACACACACATCATACACACACACATCACACACACACACACATCACACACACACATCACACACACACACATCACACACACACACACATCACACACACACACACACACACACACACACACACACACACACACACACACACCGGTACGTGTTCCAGCCTCTGTTTCTTTGTGTCTCTGTACTGGGGAATTGCAGGTGTGGTCCAGGCTCAGCTGTGTCTTCTCTTCACACTGTGTTATTGTGTGTCTGGAAATGGAGCTCCCTGGTGTAGAATTACTGTAGCCCCAGCTAACAAGTGAGCCTCACCAGAGAGGCCAGGGTGGGGAGGAGTCTGTTTGGGGTTTGGTCAGATTGGAGTGTTGAAGGAGAGATCCGCTGGCTCTGGGGGCTCCGATTTTGGGAAGGACAGAAGCAGAAAGCAGCTGGATGCACACAGCCTGTGTGTCCCAGCTGTGGGTGACCTGGGGCCTGGATGTACACAGCCTGTGTGTATGTCCCAGCTGTGGGTGACCTGGGGCCTGGATGTACACAGCCTGTGTGTGTGTCCCAGCTGTGGTGACCTGGGGCCTGGATGTACACAGCCTGTGTGTGTGTCCCAGCTGTGGGTGACCTGGGGCCTGGATGTACACAGCCTGTGTGTGTGTCCCAGCTGTGGGTGACCTGGGGCCTAAGTGTACACAGCCTGTGTGTGTGTCCCAGCTGTGGTGACCTGGGGACTGGATGTACACAGCCTGTGTGTGTGTCCCAGCTGTGGGTGACCTGGGGACTGGATGTACACAGCCTGTGTGTGTGTCCCAGCTGTGGGTGACCTGGGGCCTAAATGTACACAGCCTGTGTGTGTGTCCCAGCTGTGGGTGACCTGGGGACTGGATGTACACAGCCTTTGTGTGTGTCCCAGCTGTGACTGACCAGGGGACATACGTCCCCTGCTTGGGACCCAGCTTGGAGAAGAAATGCGACTTAAAACCTCAAGCCCCACACTTTCTTCCTGCACCCTGGCTGACCCTGGCGTTCCCAGCCATGCGGTGTCCTATTTCCATCCTCCTAGTGGGAAGGCGTGTTCATGGAGAAGGATCCTGGATGCTTGGTGTCTGCTGGGACTTTGGGGACTCCTCCTAAGGTACCAATCCGTGCTTTGGAGGGAGACTTGCATCTATAGAGGGTGACACTGGGCATAAGTTCCTCAGCTTGTGCTTGTGAAAGAAAGTCACTTGGGAAAGAGCGCTCTGTGCTAGTTTGGGAGCGGAGCCTGATTCATGAATAAGCAGGCCAGCTTTCCGAATTCGCTGTTCAGGTGGAGCGGTCAGAGCAGGGCTTGCGCCGAGCTCAGGGAAAGGAAGGTCTGTAGTGGTGTTCTTGGCCCCTGAAGTTGTCCAAACCACCAAGTGAAGAAACAGACTTCCTTTGGCACATCTGACCAAACCATTATCCGGAAGCGTCTGGCTAGGTTGCTTCAGTCGAACTGCAATTTTCCTGACTGTTTGAGGGGGGTGGGCGTTGAGGGAGGATAGAGGGGGGCTCTGAGCTGGGAGAGAGCCGAGTGGAAAGACGAAAGCCTCGGCATTAAAACTACAATGTAGCCGTCACCCTTTGACCAGGGCCCTCTCTCTTAGCCTATCCAATTGCCTTTCATTCTTCATAATGTCAGTCAGATTTTTATAAAACTGAAATGCAAGTGGGGGCATTTTCTTTCTTTTTTTTTTTCTTTTCTTTCTTTCTTTTTTTATTTTCTTTTCTTTGTTTTTTTTTTTTTGTTGTTGTTTTTTTTTTTTTGAGACAGGGTTTCTCTGTGTAGGCTTAGTTGACCTGGACTCACTTTGTAGACCAGGCTGGCCTCGAACTCACAGTGATCCTCCTGCCTCTATCCCCTAAGCGTTGGGATTACAGACATACACCACTATGCCTGGCTGTGGGGGCATTTTCTGACAGATGAATGGTGTGCACAGCTTTGTATAATGAATTCTGCAGATTAGATTAAGTGTATATACAGTAGTGTCTCTGAGCCATGGCTTGCCTCCCAGTGTGAGACTAATGCCCTGGTGCGAAGTGTGGCCACGTCATCACTTCTGATGCTTTTGGCAGAAGTGAATGGCTGCAGCTGGCAAGGCCTTGGCCCCTGACCCTTGTGCCCTTTGCCAGGCTTCATATGCCATTTTTTCTCTAGATAGGGAAGCAATTTAGGACATAGATTACAGCAACAATCAGGTAAGGGATCATCTTGCCAGAAAAAACCAAAACCAAAACAAAACAAAAAACCTGGGCAGTGGTGGCGCACGCCTTTAATCCCAGCACTCAGGAAGCAGAGGCAGGTGGATTCCTGTGAGTTCGAGGCCAGCCTGGTCTACAGAGTGAGTCCAGGACAGCCAAGGCTACACAGAGAAACCTTGACTTGAAACTCTGCCCCCAAAGAAGAAAGAGGAGGAGGAGGAAGAAGAGGAAGAGGAGGAGGAGGAGGAAGAAGAAGAAGAAGAACAGCAACAACAACAACAATGGGCTGGAGAGATGGCTGGGATTAAAGGCATGCGCCGCCACCGCCTGCCTCTGAAATTGTCTTAAAAGTGGGTTCCGGGATCAATTTATCTTTCTAGATCTAGTGCTCTGGTATCTCCTCTCAAGGTTTATTCTTTGGGCGAATCGCTGTTTACGGCGTGGTTCATCACACTTAGTCTCTTCATTTGTTGACTTCAGGTTCACCAAATCATCAAGGTGCGTCAAATAGTCTATAGATTTTGTTAGATAAGCCATGTCATAGTTTTCCTTTCTCATTGTCCAAAGAGCAGACTCCTGTGCCATACTCAGATTCATTGTCCACAGTCTCTTAAGTCCTCTGTGGTGTCGCCCTCCTCCCTGGTATGGGAGCCTCTCACACGGTCAGCTTGCTAGCCCACAGATCCCCTAGTTAGCAAAATGGGTCTAGCCCTCTTTCCCTGGGGTTGGTGCATGAGACAAGGTGGATGGAGGCGGGGCTCCGTAAATGTTCGCCTTTGTATCTGCGTTGGTTATGCGTTTCTGTGTAACGAGATGCCCCTCAGCTTAATGGCCCTTGTTTCTCAGATTCAGTGGGTCGGGAATCTGTCAGGAATTGTGGGTTTCCTGTTCAGAGTCTCCCTCCCTCCCTCCCTTCCTCCCTCTCTCTCTCTCTCTCTCTCTCTCTCTCTCTCTCTCTCCCCCTCAGTTTTTCAAGACAGGGTTTCTCTCTGTAGCCTTGGCTGGCTTTTGTAGACCAGACTGGCCTCGAACTCACAGATCTGCTTGCCTCTGCCTCCTGAGTGCTGGGATTAAAGGCCGAGGTCTCATACAAAGCTGTAATCAGGCATCAACTGGGACCACAGTCACACCGTGATGGAGCTTGACAGGATTTGCTTTCACACTGCATCTGAGGTGGCTGACACGATGCAGCAGGCATATGCTGGGGCCTCTCTCGGTTCCCCGTCTCCTGGTCCTGTGGGGCATCCTGCTTTATCAGGCTGGGCGAGCGCTAGTGAGAGAAGCAGGGCGGGTGTGGCGAGGAAGGCGGTCCTCCTGTTCCTCAGGAGTAACAAGCAACACTTGTGCTGTGTTCTGTTCTGAGAAGTAAGTCTCTGTTTTTGGGAACCACTGGGAGTCATTTCGCAAGCTGCCCACCAGGTTGTGTTCACTCTGTAGCTAGGAAAAGTAAAAGCTATTTTGAAAAACAATAAAACACCACCACCACCAAATTACTCAACAGTAGAGGCCTGTGGTTTAGAGGTTGGTGTCGTGGTCAGGCAGGTATTCTATATGATGGGGTGCCGTCTGGGAAGTGGGAGGTTTTTTTTTTTTTTTGCCATTTGCTGGGTGTCTTGTCTTGCCCAATCAAGAGCTTGTGAGGAAAGGAAGGTTCACAAATAAATGATTAGTTCTTTGGCAGAAAAGCCCCAAAAGGAGAATCTGTGTTACTTTACTTACTTTAACATGAAATGCTTTCAGAGACTCGCTGACAACTCTGCGTAGCCCTGCAGAGTTTGCACCCTGTGACAAACTGCTCTCTGGAAGTGACCGGAAGCTGGGGCTATTCTAAGAAAAAACAGGAAGGAAAGGGATTAAACTTCCTCATCCTCCTCATTCAAAAATTGCCTTCATTCTTTCCTTCGGTTATCTGAGGAGTGAGGGTAGCACACAACTCAGGTTCCAGTTCTTCTGAGGCAGGAGAATCGTGAGTTAGAGGCTACATTAGTGCGACTGACCGTGTCTCAAAGCTAAAACCAAACCAAACTCCCCAAATCTGTAAAATGGATCAGAATGAAGAATAATCTAAGTGATATTGGAAACTGTATGTGGGCCCATCCTTCTGTTAGCTGCCTCTGTAGGAAGAACTGAAAGGTGAGTGGAAGGGAAATCCCTAGGACAAAATCAGAAAAGTGAAGAGTAAAGAAAAGAACAAGTAAGCCAGGAGGTGGTGGCGCACGCCTTTAATCCCAGCACTTGGGAGGCAGAGGCAGGCGGATCGCTGTGAGTTCGAGGCCAGCCTGGTCTACAAAGAGAGTCTAGGACAGTCAGGGCTATACAGGGAAACCCTGTCTTGGAAAAACAAAACAAAACAACAACAACAAAAAAACCCAACAAGTAAACCAGGAGATGGTGGCGCATGCCTTTAATCCCAGCACTCGGGAGGCAGAAGCAGGTGGATCTCTGTGAGTTCGAGGCCAGCCTGGTCTACAAAGCGAATCCAGGACAGTCAAGGCTTCGCAGAGAAACCCTGTCCTGAAGAACCAAAAAAAAAAAAAAAAAAAAAAGTAATGAAGTGTTTAAAAAAGCTTAATACAAATGACCTTGAGTCCCAGGATAGAAATATTTTGTAAGGTAGAAGTAACTTTTAGGGCCCAAGGGTGCAGCTCAATGGTTAGTGCTTGTCTAACATCTGTGGGGTCCTGGTTCCCACCTCAAGCACCACGTGTGCACACATGCACATGTACACACGTGCACACCTGTGTATGCATACACATGCATGCAAATACACACAATGCTTAAAGAGATGATAACTGATAGTTTTTCTTGTTATTCTTTCAAAGATTTATTTATTGTGTATATAGTGTTCTGCCTGCATGTGTGTCTGCTTGCCAGAAGAGGGTGCCACATCTCATTACAGATGGTTGTGAGCCACCGTGTGGTTGCTGGGAATTGAACTCAGGACCTCTGGAAAAGGAGTCAAGGCTCTTAACCTCTGAGCCCTCTCTCCAGCCCTGATAGTTTCTTATATTTCATACATTTTAATGTTTAGCTTGGTGTCTGGGAGTGTGTGTGTGCGTGTGTGTGGTCAGTGAATAATTTCTAATTGTCAATCTAACTATTTTGCTCACCTCTGCTCCTATATGATATTGGCAGTGTGTGATCGTGGAGTCCAAGTTGACCAGGCCTTTGTTTCAGGAAGATCTTCCAGTCCTGGGAAATTCAGCTCTTTCTAAAGCCTTGGAAGTTGGGTTCAGTTCAGTTGAAGTTGTCTTTGAAGTCAGAGCTAGTTTTCCAGCAGGCTGGTGTTGCCAGTGTGGCTCCAGTTCCCCAGTAGAATGCTGTCATCCAGTGGCAACCTAGGAAATAATAATAATTTTCAACTTAGTTTCAAGTGCTAGCTCATAAGTGCCCTGTGGGAAGCCGGCCACCACCACTCTAGCTGATTGGCACCCTGCCCCTGCCTCGGTCACTCTGTCACATCTAAGTCTGGAGTGTTAAGTGTCTTTACTGCAGGAACCAGGACTTAGTTTGTCATCCCTGCCCTTGGTCACTGCTGCGTGAATAGGCAGCAGACGGATGATGGGTGGCTTTGCGCCACCTGCCCTATGGAGAGAGAAGGACCTCAGGGGCAGCAGGGCACTCACTGGCCGAAACGGTGCCCCATCTGAGAGAATTAAGGAAAGTCCACGCGGATGTGGGGAGTGGGGACAGCACCATCTGTTCCCCCCTCCACCAAAGACGGCTGGAGAGCTCCAGCGAGATGCTGTAGGCTTCTGGGTGACTGTGTCCCCTGTGGCTAACACTTTCTGTACGTTTGTAAGGCTTAACGTTCAAATGCTTGACTCAGCGAATGGTAATAGAGTAATTGAAGCAGAATTCCTTGCTATGTGGTTCTGACACCAGAGGTACGCCCAGAGGGGGCGTGCTGGAGAGGGGGCGTGCTGGAGCGGGGGCGTGCTGTGGAGGGGGCGTGCTGGAGCGGGGGGGGGGCGTGCTGGAGAGGGGGCGTGCTGGAGAGGGGGCGTGCTGGAGCGGGGGGGGGGGCGTGCTGGAGAGGGGGCGTGCTGGAGAGGGGGCGTGCTGGAGCGGGGGCGTGCTGGAGCGGGGGCGTGCTGGAGCGGGGGCGTGCTGGAGAGGGGGCGTGCTGTGGAGGGGGCGTGCTGGAGTGGGGGCGTGCTGGAGAGGGGGCGTGCTGGAGCGGGGGCGTGCTGGAGCGGGGGGGGGGCGTGCTGGAGAGGGGGCGTGCTGGAGCGGGGGCGTGCTGGAGCGGGGGGGGGGCGTGCTGGAGAGGGGGCGTGCTGGAGAGGGGGCGTGCTGGAGCGGGGGCGTGCTGGAGCGGGGGCGTGCTGGAGAGGGGGCGTGCTGTGGAGGGGGCGTGCTGGAGTGGGGGCGTGCTGGAGCGGGGGCGTGCTGGAGCGGGGGCGTGCTGGAGCGGGGGCGTGCTGGAGAGGGGGCGTGCTGTGGAGGGGGCGTGCTGGAGTGGGGGCGTGCTGGAGTGGGGGCGTGCTGGAGAGGGGGCGTGCTGGAGCGGGGGCGTGCTGGAGAGGGGGCGTGCTGGAGAGGGGGCGTGCTGGAGAGGGGGCGTGCTGGAGAGGGGGCGTGCTGGAGTGGGGGCGTGCTGGAGAGGGGGCGTGCTGGAGAGGGGGCGTGCTGGAGCGGGGGCGTGCTGGAGCGGGGGGGGGGGCGTGCTGGAGCGGGGGCGTGCTGGGGAGGGGGCGTGCTGCCCCCAGTCACTCCTTCATTTTACAGATGGATCCCAGCTCATGATGGTTTGCCTGGGAATTCCCCCCACCCCATGTGAGAGCAAAGCACGAAGCCTTTCTGTTTTCACTTTACTGATGATGTTCAGTATTTTAGTGTAAAACAGCTTGTGCTAGAAGATTTTGCACACGGTAGGCTAATGTAAGTGCTCTGAGAATATATAATAAGGCAATGCAGAGAAAGCTATACTATTCACTAAGTCAGGTTTATGCAACTGATAATTATAGATCATATATTTTATTAATGTATTCATGAGTTTTTCACTTAAGATGGCCCCAGTGTAAATGCAGCGTATGTGTGCTGTGGGTGAATTGTATTCTGCCTTTTAAACATTTTGCTAGGAGTGGAATCAAGGCCTAAAAGGTTGCTTTTTATTCTATAATTTATTTGGCTTATAGTTAAATTTATTTAAGCCACTTCTCATTTATAAACTATACTGCAATGGACCTGTTGTGCCTATGTATTTATTTATTGGTTTTTCGAGACAGGGTTTCTCTGTGTAGCCTTGGCTGTCCTGGACTCGCACTGTAAACCAGGCTGGCCTCGAACTCACAGGGATCCACCTGCCTCTGCCTCCCGAGTGCTAGAATTAAAGGTGTGCACCACCACCGCCCAGCTGTTGTGCTTATTTTAAGTCTAATTTTAATACATTCTTAGACCTGAAACTCTTCACTTATGGCTATAATTTACTATGCATAAGAGGCTATGGGCAGCTTCTTATTAGTCTTACAATTCCTACCTGCAAATATGTCTGAAACGTCTGAAATACGGTGCTTTTTGCATTTGGAGAATGCACAGGAGTCTGTTGAACTTGTAAACTGCGGAGCTTTCCAGCTGTGTCATAGGAGGACTCCCAGTAAGTAGATGTGTCTGCTCTCTACCATACCACAGTCTACACCAGGGTAGATTTTACTCAAGTTTCCCCCTGGCTTGTGGAGTCAGATTTGGTTTTATTCTGTTGTTTCCCCAACAGTAGGGGCTGTGTCTTCATTCACCAATGTCAAAACAGTAGCCTTGTCTTCAGGACACCGTGAGTAACTTGAGCTGGGCAAAGTGAAACCAGAAAGGAGGTAATCAGTGTGCTTGTGAGGTCCGATAATTGAACTTTCTTTTTCCCTTTTAAAGAAATGTGCTCTTGTCTGAGAGATGGCGTTAACCCGGGAGCCTAGAGAGGGGGCTCAGAACACGCGCACCAACCAGCAAGCTGCGTAATGCTAAGGAAGTCACACCAGCTTCCGCTTTTGCGAAATCAGAGGATTCCACAAGATGGGCTGTGGTATTCTCGAAATATAGAAGGAAAAAGCCGCACACAGACAAGTCTCCAGCAGCACAAGATCACCTAAAGCACAGTAGCATTTAAAATTGGGAGCAGTCGGGACCTCTGCTGTCTTGTTTGGTTTTGTTTTTTTCATTTTCAGAGACGCAGTTTCTCTGTGTAACCCTGGCTGTCCGGGAACTGGCTGGTTAGACAAGGCTGGCCTCGACTGCAGAGATCCACCTGCCTCTGCCTCATGAATGCTGGTGTTTCTCTGTCTTTTTTAATGCATTTTTAAAAAAAAAAAAACATTTAGATTTGTTCCTTCTTGCTTTCTACTCCTGTTTCCATGTGTGGCGGTCATGACTCACTGGCCTTCCGCTCCATGAAGTCGGGTCACAGTGCAGTTGTTTGTGGGGATCCACCCCGGGCAGGTTCTGGCAGGAAAAGGAAGGCACACGGGGCTCGCTAGCCAGCAGGTGAGCCGGTCTTCCCCTTGTGGTCATCCTTGGAACAACAGCTTCCCAACGCCAGAGCCGGCGCGTCCCAGAGCTCAGCTGCTTCTCCCTTTGTCTGTAGTCAGAGAGATTTCTTAGCCCCACTCTTCATAAAACATCCTTTTTTGGGGGCCAAATTAAAATTAATATATTTTGTTACATCTTTGTTATGAAATGTATGAGAGGAAGATATTGAGTCTAACTGCAAAAGACAAGACACCGGGTACATTTGCCGGACATCCGGCTACATTTGAGCAGGCTTGCTCCTCCAGCTCATCAGAGAAGGGGCCTTTTCACCCCGGCCGGGCCGTCTGTAAAGGCGAGGAGTGGAGTTAATAACTGTAACACGGCATTGTCAGGTGGCTTAGCACTTTGATCACGAACGGTATTTTGAGTATTTTGAGGGCCGGCCTTCAGGCGGGCTCTGCTGGGAATGCAGTGAGAGCAGAGAGTGCGTGGGACTTGGGCTATGAACTCCGCAGGTGAGCATCACAGCTGAGAGGATGCGGCAACTGTCACAGCTGGTGCACGGCAGGGTGGAGACACCAGAACACCGTGAGGGCGGGGCCAGAGAATATAAGGAAGGAAGAAGAAGGAAGTCCCTGGCTCGTGAGCCAACAGAACTATGAGCATTTCCAAGCAGCAATTTTAGGCAACAGTTTTAAGGGTGATCCTGGGTGTGGCCTAAAACATGTGAGGTGGGAGAGCTAGGTGGAGAGGCTGCTTCAGAGCCATGGGTGCTGCGGGCCAAGACGGTGGGCACCTCTGTGTGCTCAGACACTCCTGCAGGAGTTTGCGTACCATGGCTGTAGCTGAGACCTTTTTTTACCAGCGGTGTCACCCAACTGTCGGTACAGAGAAGGCAGGGCACTGGAGATGCTTACTGCTTGAGTGAAGAACAAAGAAATGGATGGAAGATTCCCCAAGAAAGAATTCTTTTTTTTTTTTGTTTTTTGTTTTTTTTGTTTTTTGAGACAGGGTTTCTCTGTGTAGCCTTGGTTGTCCTGGACTCACTTTGTAGACCTGGCTGGCCTCGAACTCACAGCGATCCGCCTGCCTCTGCCTCCTAAGTGCTGGGATTAAAGGCATGCGCCACCACGCCCAGCCGAGAAAGAATTCTTAAACCAGGAACCATGATGTAAAAACCAGAAATGGGTACGGTTACAGATAGGGTGAGGTCCCCACCCTGCCTGGGTTGCAGCTTCTAGGACACAGTTGCTTCCTGGAGGAATGCTTGTGGCTTGGGCTGTTTTCTGTGCCTTCCTGGCCAGGGCAGGGCAGGGCATCACAGCTGTGTAGTTTCCATTCCTCTGGGTTGGCATGGATAAAGCAGTTCCTCTGTAGGTAGGGCTGAAGACAGCTGAATGCGTTGGCGAGAGGAGGCTGGTAAGCGAACCTGGGCCAGAGTCTATGGGAAAGTGCAAGCCAAAGGCAGCAGCAGCGGCAGCAGTGAATAGACTATTCTCTCTCTCTCTCTCTCTCTCTCTCTCTCTCTCTCTCTCTCTCTCCCCCTCCCCCTCCCCCTCTTCTCTCTCTCTCTCTCTCTCTCTCTCTCTCTCTCTCTCTCTCTCCTCTCTCTCCTCTCTCCTTCCTCATGTGTTTCAGGTAACACCAGGGTTCACTCTACTCTGTACCCTAAAACTGCCACTTAGAAATACCCATAGTTCTCCTGGCCTGAGGCCTTCATTCCTTGTCCTCCCTGGAGTCTCCACCCCGCCATGCACCAGCCATGGCAGTTGCTGCATCCTCCTAGCTGTGATGCTCCCCTGGGGGCTCTGCTCTAACTACATTCCCAGCAGAGCCCGCCTGAAGGTCGCCCTCAAAATACCCTTCACGGTGAAAGGGCTAACCCTTATTAACACCACTCCCTGCCTTCCACAGATGGCCCAGGCAAAACGCCAGCTTTCTCCATGAGCTGGCATCGCAAGCCCATTCATTGGTTGGAGGACAGCTTGAGGGAGGGAGTTCTCTTTCGCCATGTGTGTCCTGGGCATTGAACTCAGTTCATTAGGCTTCATGGCACACACTGTTTCTCTGAGCCAGTTCACCGGCCCCTTGGTTAGAATACTTAAAAAAGCCTGCCCATGCCTTCAAATCCCAGCACTTGGGGAGACAGAGGCAGGTAGATCGCTGTGAGTTTGAGGCCAGCCTGGTCTACAAAGTGAGTCCAGGACAGCCAAGGCTACACAGTGAAAAACCAAAATGAAATAAAATAACCAATACTTTAAAAAATTGTACGAGTATTTTATGTGCAACGTGTGCATGCAGTGCCTATGGAGGCCAAGGTGGGGGGGGGCAGGGATTGAATCCCCTGAGGCTGGAATTACAGATATGTACTGTTGTGGGTCTTCTGCAAGAGCAGCAAGTACTTTTTTTTTTTTTTTAAGATTTATTTATTACTAAGTATACAGTGCCCTGCCTGCATATATATTTGCAGGCCAGAGGAGGGCATCAGGTCACATTATAGATGGTTGTAAGCCACCATGTGGTTGCTAGGAATTGAACTCAGGACCTCTGGAAGAGCAGTCAGTGCTCTTAACCGCTGAGCCATCTCTCCAGCCCCACAGCAAGTACTCTTAACTAACTTTGGGCTTTTAAAAATTACACCTTTAGGGATTGGTAATGTAACTCAGTTGATAGGAGCAGAGTGCGTGAAGCGCATACAGCCCTGGGATTGATCCCTAGCGAGGTATAAGCGAGGCTTGGTGGCACATCACTCCTGCAACCCTGTCACCTGAGCCGTGGAGGTAAGAGAGTCAGTTCAAGGCTGTTCTTACCTATAGGGAGCTTGCGGCTAGCTTGGGCTAGAGACACTCAGAATGAATGAATGAATGAATGAATGAAGTCACACCGCTAATGTATGAGAACCATACAAATCTTAAGTATCTAGGTTAGTCCTGTTTTTGTTTCTGTGGAAAAATCCCCATGACAAACAACTTCAAAGCAGCCTGGCTCACTTAGTCTCACAGTGTCAGAGGTTCAGTCCATGGGGGTTTGAAAGCTCTGGGGTTGCTAGCTGGAGCGCACAGCACTCTTTAATTGGGAGACCCTGGGGTCTGTGTCTGTGGGGCTTTATCCCTACATCTACCTGGGGGGGGGGGGGTCCTGGGTCCTGCTAGTTCTGCCTGTGCATACAGAGCCACTTCCTTCCTGCACGTCCTGGTGTCTCCAGTCCAGGTTTCCTAAAAGGCAGCCCCATTGCTTCCAGTGACTGCGGTTTCAGCCTTGCCCACTACCACCCCACCCGCTGTCTCCTGAGTCTCAGGCACAGACTGACTTGCTGCTTGCTGGGTTTCAGGCACAGTCTCTCTCTCCAGACACTGTTGGTATCATCCGTCAGGGCTTCTCTCTGTGACTTTGTGACTTTGAGCCTGCTGTCCCCTGAAGCTCTCTGTTAGGCCGTAGAAAGGAGGCAGAGACACACATCTATCTGTGTTTGATTTCCATTGTGTAGGGGATTCTTGTCTTGACCAGCTTTAAAGAATCGGTTAGTTAAAAAACGTCTGAGCAGGAGCACTGTAGAATTCAGTAAAACCAGTGTTCCATGTCCAGCCATGAAATCCTAAGGGAAAGGCACTGGGAATGTGGGAATTTAGAGTTCTTCCCTGGTCTTCCCTAGATGCTGATTAACTTGACAACATGACTTCGAAAAACATGGGTTCAGCCAGGCGAGGTGGAGCACACTTTTAATCCCAGCACTTGGGGAGGCAGAGGCAGGTGGATTGCTGTGAGTTTGAGGCCAGTCTGGTCTACAAAGTAAGTCCAGGACAGCCAAAGGTACACAGAGAAACCCTGTCTGAAAAACAACCCTCCCCCCCCCAAAAAAAAGAAAGAAAGAAAAAGAAAAACACCAGCTCTCTCTCTAACAAAACAACATGGCAGGATGCCACACATTTTCTCTAGACCCTTTCTTGCTTTTCCAATTCTGGAATCACATGTACTATGAACATGCTAATTGCTGCATGGATGTGAGGTGTGTTTCTGACCTTGCTTTTTAAAAAATTTATTATTATGTTATGTGCATTGGTGTTTTGCCTTCATGTATGTCTGTGTGAAGGTGTCAGATCTTGGAGTTACAGACATGTATAAGCTGCTATGTGGGTGCTGGGAATTGAACCCGGGTCCTCTGGAAGAGCAGTCTGTGTTCTTAACCACTGAGCCATCTCTCCAGCCCCCTGAACTGGGTTTTTATCATGCTTACCTTTCTATGAAAGAAGTACATAAGCACTATAGAACATTCTAGTAGGAAACAGTTGACGTCCTCTTGTCAGATGTTCATATCAAGTGGATTTTCATGGCTATGCCTTCATTCTCTTCTAGGATACGGGCGTCGGGAAATCAAGCATCGTGTGTCGGTTCGTCCAGGACCACTTTGACCACAACATCAGCCCCACCATTGGGTAAGTGCCAATGTGTTTCTTTTTTGACATCCTTTCTTTTTAGGGCAAAGGTTTCCAGCCCCAGGAGTGAGAATTGATCCTAACTGCAGAAGTTGAGGACTGTTGTTCTTGCAATTTTTGTTTTTCCTTGCCAACCTTCTTCCTCTTGACAAGTGAGACCATTTCTTGGCTAGGAAGACCAAAAGTCTGAAGAGCAGTTGCCTTTACCTCCAGGTGGGAGACAGAGTGTGTTATCAGATCCTGACAGATGGCCACATTGCCTGGTTTTAACCCCCAGGAAAGTTGACCACTGCACACTAGGGAAGTGTAAAGGTATGAAGAATGAAGCATTTTTCCTTTTCTGGAATAATCTAATACTGAGCATTTCCCCATTGCTTAAGCTCTCTATGATGACATGGTTTCCAATGGTTGTCATGCCTTATGGGAGCTGCAATGCTTTATGGGAGCTGCTCTACTTCCTGCCTGCTTTGCTCCTCACTATCTTCTGGTGTCAGGAAGACTTGGCTCTCCTGTGTGTTTAAGAATCCCTAAGGCTTTTTCTGACATAGTTAGCTTGTACTCAAATTTTCTCTTTTGGAACTTAGAGAGGTTTTTAAGGTTCAGTTTCGGGGGGGGGGGGAGAAGGCTATCAGGAATATGTCCTAAGTAAAACATAGACTTATTAGAGTATGATAGAAATAGAATTCTTAATTTCCAGAAGCTTGATTGATTACCTGTCCCTAAGCTTGCTATCTCAGTGAGCCAGAAATCTGGCCTGAGGGTTGCCTTTGCTCAGCCTTTATGACACTTTAAAAAATTTCAGCCAGTATATCAGCTACTCCCTTTACTGTAGTAAGCCAGTACCCAAGAGGACAGCTTAAAGGAGGAGGGTTTATTTTGGCTCACAGTTGGCGGGGGGTTCAGTCCACACTGCATAGCTTTTATATGTCTGGGAGGAACACCATGACAGCAGGAGCGTGTGGTGGAGCTGCGCTGTCGTTCGCTGTGTAGTGTCCAGGAAACAGGGGGAAAGAACATAGGAAAAGGCTAGGACAAGGCAGCATCTAAGGACATGCCCTTTGTGACCCTGACCCACTTCCTCTACCTAGACTCCTCTTCCTACTTTTCAATAACGCCGTCATATTATAAACCCTTACACTGATTAATCTATTTATCAAGTCAGAGGCCCTCGAGATCTAATAGTTCCTGGGAATGCCCTGAGACACACCCAGAGGTGTGTTCCACTACTCCCTTAGGCATCTCTCACCATAGCCAGTATTGAAGATTGAGAGATTTTTTTCCTTCCTCTGGCTTTTCTTGAGAGATCCATGGATGCAGAGAAGTAGGGTGTGGCCATCTACCTAGCCATTGAGGTAGACACATGCTACAGGCTGGTGGATTCTGAGGCTTCAGGATTTCCTGTGACTCATTATGACTGTTATGTAGTCATTGTGACTGTCTCACCTCATCTGTCTTGCCGTATTGTGTTACCTGCCTGACCCTGTGGACATTTCCGTTCAGGCTCCTTACCCAAGAGCTACTTATGATGGTTTCCCCAGGTCAGAGCACATAGGTGGCCACATGGCTTGGCTCAGACCAAGCCAGGCAGACCTGGGGGTGTGGCCTCAATTGTACAGTGCCTGGGGAGCATGGGCTTGGTCCTAACACCACCAACACCAACTAGACAGATGACAACACGCGACTCTGTTCTCAAAGGCTACCCTGTTCTTCCTATCAGATTCACAGTTGTAAGAGGACACTTCTGTATCCGAAGCATTGGCCCATGTCACCCCAGTGACTCAGCAGTGGTCACACAGATTATGAAACTCAGGTGATTCAAAGGTAGCTTTGCCCTAGTGGTTCCCACACAGCCTACATGTGTGATCATGTGTGAGGCATCTCTGTGAGTAAATGTCTCTTTTGCACAGTGCTGTTGCCTTGTGAATCTTGTTTTAGTATATTATAAGAGTATCTATGGGCTGGAGAGATGGCTCAGTGGTTAAGAGTACCGTCTGCTCTTCCAGAGGTCCTGAGTTCAATTCACAGCACCCACATGATGGCACACAACCATCTGTAATGGAATCTGATGCTCTCTTCTGGCCTGTATGTGTGCATGTCGACAGAGCACTCATTAAAAAATAAATACATTTTTACAGCTGGGCATGGTGGCACACAGCTTTAATCCCAGCACTCAGGGAGGAGGCAGAGAGGCAAGTGGATTGCTGTGTGAGGCCTGCCTGGTCTACGAAGTGAGTCCAGAACAGCCAAGGATACATAGAGAAACCCTGTCTTGAAAAACAAACAAACACACAAACAAACAAAAATAATAAAAGAGTATTTATTGGGAGAGTGTAGCTGTACCTTTTTAATCTATTCTATTGTGTTCTTATCTCTATCACCCTTCTCCAGCCCAATCCCTTCCAACCCCCCAACACTAGGTAGGCAAGAAAGGTTAGAGGGGAGAGGGGGCATAGACTTCTTTAGACTGCTTCCTGATGATCAGGGTTGTTGGGTTGCTAGGGGATAGTCCAGTCTTTTTTGTCAGACTATCCAGCAATCCAGCAAACCAGTAACCCAGTAGCAGGTGCAACATCAGGGAACAGCAAGAGCTCAGGCAGCAGCAGGGAGAGCAGCAGCCACCACAGGCCCTCTCAGGGCTCCCCCATTTATACCCTCTCCAGAGCCCCCCAGAATTCAAGTATGTGCAGCTGGCAAACTCATACACCTGCCAGAACACGAGACATGTTGTAGTTAGCTGCTGAGGACAAAATGAAGCAGCCGCCGCATGTTCTGTACCTAGGACTGAAACGCCACATCCGGCTTAGCCTCTTATTTTGGGGGAGAACTAGAGGTGGAAGAAATAGTGCTGTGATGAGCCTGAGGGCACTGTGGAGCTCCAAGCTGGACCACACTGCTGCCATAGGAAGTGTGGGCAAGTGCCCTCCCAAACCGCACACCGTGTCACCCGTGAAGGAGAACATTACTGTGACACCTCAAAAATGACCTCAATTCAGTGAGGGTGCTTTACATGTAGTCCAACTTCTGATATGTCTAATTGTCCTTAGTTTGGATTTTTATTTTCGCAGGACTGAGATTTGATCATGAGACCTCATTTATGCCTGAGAACACTCATGCTAAATATTACATACCATTCGCCACAATCCAAGCTCCCCTATATGTTCTGAAAGCAGGCTTCAGAGTACCCCAATCCAGAATATAGTCAAGGCTCATATTCTGCTGTGTTGTTTTGTTTTTTGTTGTTGTTGTTGTTGTTTTGGTTTTTCAAGACAGGGTTTCTTTGTGTAGCCTTGGATATCCTAGACTCACTTTGTAGACCAGGCTGGCTTTGAACTCACAGTGATCCACCTGCCTCTGCCTCCCAAGTGCCCAGCTCTGTTGTTGTTTAAAATCTCTTTTCTAGCCCGGCGTGGTGGTGTACGCCTTTAATCCCAGCACGTGGGAGGCAGAGACAGGTGGATTGCTGTGAGTTCAAGGCCAGCCTGGTCTACAAAGTGAGTCCAGGACAGCCAAGGCTAACATAGAGAGGCCCTGTCTTGAAAAACCAAAATAAATAAATAATAAACAAATAAATAAAATAAAATCTCTTTTTCTTTCAATTCTAAAAACATCCCCTGACCCTTTATTTTGTTTTTCCATGACACTTAACACACCCATCAGTTGACTCATGGAATGACCTTCGTCCACACTTATCTGCTTGCTGCTACCTTCTACTGCTATCCAGACCAAACACCCCCGGCAGAGTCCACCCAGGTCGATGTGTGTGCTCCTTAGCCCACCATCCTAGGAGGCTTCTCTTACAAGGCTGTCACAGCACTGGTAGTCGTTCCAGGTTTTGTTTTTATGGTTTTTCTGTTTGGTTGGTTGGTTTTTCGAGATGTGGGTTCTCTGTATACCCTTGGCTGGCCTAGACTCACTTTGTAGACCAAGCTGGCCTCGAACTCACAGCGATCCTCCTGCCTCTGTCTCCCAAGTGCTGGATTAGAGGCGTGCTCCATGTAGCCTGGCTCCTCACTCCAGCTTTATAATGAATCGGAAACTTTAGTTCACAGAAGAAAGAGTATTAAATATTCTGTGTGTTTGGTTTTTACACCTTTTATGAGCACAAGGAAAATGCTTATTCAGAGAAAAAAGCTAGAAAAGAATAGTAAGTGTCTTATGATGGATTGAGACCTTAAAGTCCTTCCTTTGAGATAGGAGCATGCATAGGGTGGTTTTGTTACCGTATTTTTTGGACTATAAGACACACCTGACCATAAGATGTACCCAGTTTTCAGAGCAGTATAACAAGAAAAACGGTAAAAACAGCAATCAGACCATAAGGTGCACCCTAATTTCCCCCCAACTTATGGTCTGAGAAATACGGTATCTACCCCTGTGCTGGATACTTTTGTGTCACCTTGAAATGGGTTGATGTCATCTGAGAGGAGGGCACCTCCACTGGGAAAATGCCTCCTGTAAGATCCAGCTGTAGGGCATTTTCTTAGTCAGCGACTGATGGGAGAGGACCCAGTCCATTGCGGGTGGTGCCACCCCTGCGCTAATGCTCCTGGGTTCTGTAAGAATCCAGGTTGGAGCAAGCCACGGGGAGCTCGCCAGTGAGCAGCACCCTCCATGGCCTCTGCCTCAGCTCCTGCCTCCAGGTTCCTGCCCTGTGTGGGTTCCTGTCCTGACCTCCTTCAGTGATGAACAGTGACGTGGAAGTGTAACCAGAATAAACCCTTCCCTCCCCAAGCTGCTTCGGTCATGGTGTTTTATTGCGGCAATAGGAACCCTGACTAAGACACCCCTACGTCTACGCAGACAGGCTGAGAATTGTACACATTCTTCTTTTACTTGCTGCTAGTATTGCATTCATGGCGTCACAGGGAATGTGTTAAGACAGCTTTCTTTTTATGCTATTTTGAAGTCAAAGTCTCTATGTCTTTGTTTATTTTGGTTTTGGTTTAGTTTTGGTGTTTTGAGACAGGGTGTCACTGTGTAGCCCTGGCTATGGAACTTTCTCTGAAGACCAGGCTGGCCTCAAACTCACAGATAACCACCTGCCTCTGCCTCCCAAGTGCTAGGATTTAAAGGCATGTGACACCACTGCCCAGATAATCAAAGTCTTAAAATGATAAAATAAGGTTTTTTTTCCCCCTCACACTATAAGAAGTAGGTTTTAAAGCTGGGCATGGTGCCACATGCCTGTAATCCCAGCGCTTGAGAAGGCAGAGGTAAGCAAATCTCTGTGAGTTGAAGGCCAGCCTGGTCTACAAAGCAAGTCCAGGACAGTCAGGACTACAAGAGAAACCTTGTCTTGGAAAAATAAAACAAAACAAGAGAAAAAAACAAAGAATTAGGTTTCAATAACTAAGATATTGGACGTTTCCCTGATATCCAGCGAATATTACTCTAGGACAAGTGAATCTGTTTCTGCATGCATTTTCTTTTAAAGATTGTGTTTATTTTATGAGTATGAGTATTTTGTCTGCATGTGTGCATGCACAACACTTATGTGCAGTGCTTGAAGAGTCCAGAAGAGGGCACTGGATTGCCCTGGGTGGAGTTACAGATGGCTGTGAGTTGCCATACTTAGGTCCTCTGCAGGAGCAGCGGGTGCTCTTAACCACTGGGCCATCCCTCCAGTCCCCACATTGTTTATGTTTTGAAACTCCAGCCGGCTTATATAATATACAGACTATTTTTGTTTGCAGTGCCGTAACTCCCACTATGCTCCTTAGGGACAAGAGCTCTTGGGGTCCTCTTGATGCATAACATTAATTTGGGTTCATGAGTCTCTGGAGATTTGATAATGCGGCGTTGACTCTCTTTTCAGGGCGTCATTTATGACCAAAACTGTGCCTTGTGGAAATGAACTTCATAAATTCCTCATCTGGGACACCGCTGGCCAGGAGCGGGTAAGTAGTGCTGCTTCTTGCTTCCTAGGGACAAAATGGAGCTAGCTTCTGCATTTCAAATATATATATATTTGAAATATATATATGTATATATATATATATACACACATACAGGACAGGATTATTTCACTGCTTGGAAACAATTGCTATGAAGTACGGTTTAAGAAATAAAAAGCTAACGGGTTGATTTAAACAAATCATTGCTCTTAGCTTAAATTTAAATAAGCGTGGTATTTTTAGAAGTTGTTATTGCCACTTGAATTGCTTAACATATAAATATAACTTCTGCATTTTAATGGGTGGTGATTCTTCTGGAATGGTCTCTGTCTGTTATAAAGCGAGGTTTCCATGATGAGGGTGAGGACTACACTTACATGTGGGTGGAAGGACAAATATTATGAACGTAGTTAGGGATTGTGCTGGCAAAGTGGTGGCACCAGGTTGAGTGGGACCAGCAAGTTGTTCTGAGGTGACAGGGTCCTCAGTAGGAGGTGAGAGGATGAGAAGACAAAGGTAGGAAAGTGTGGCATCAGGAGGTCTTGCTCACGGCTCTTAAAACCAAGCTTCTGCCAGCGGTGGTAGCGCACGCCTTTAATCCCAGCACTTGGGAGACAGAGGCAAGCGGATCTCCGTGAGTTCAAGGCCAGCCTGGTCTACTTTGCGAGTTCCAGGACAGCCAGAACTGTTACACAGAGAAACCCTGTCTCAAAAAACAAACAAACAAACACCCCCCCCCCAAAACAAGCTTATTAAGAAGTACAGCATTTTCTATACTATTTCAGGGGTATAAAACAGGGCAAAATTGGCAGAAATGATCATACAATGGGATGAAGTCAGCAGGAAGCTTATCAAAGTGTTGCACAAGGGGAACGCAGGTATCTCTAGAGCATTACAAAGCACACAGCGACCTCGGCCTTGGGGACTGGTAACCGTGGCTCCACACTGTGGGAAGATTTGGGTTCCGATCTAAAACTGAAGCTCCCTCAGGCCTCTGGCCTCAGGCCATTATCAGCTCTACTAAACTTGTTCCTTTTTGTTTCACCATGATGGCCATGGGCTAACCTTCTGGAAATGTAAGTGAGGACCCAATTAAATGCTTCCATTACGAATTGACTCGGTCGTGGTGTCTTTTCACAGCAACAGAAAAGGAGCTAAGACAGCCTGTTCCTTTTGATTGGAGAATTGACGTCGTTAACATTTAAAAATTTTATTGAAACGTGTGTGTTAATTGCAGCCGTTGTGGTATTGATTTTGGGTGGTATTGTTTGTGTTCTATATGGTAATAAATGTGGCATTGTATTTCTTTCCACAGTCTCTTAGATTTGCTCATTTCTTTCTTCAGCCTGAAATATTGCTTTCTATAAACTTTTTTAGGTTTGGCTTGTTGGGTATACCCTTTTCTAGGCTGTTTATATCACAGAGAGTTTTTCTTTCTCTTTAACTATAGTGGATAGTTTTTCTGGGTGTATTAGTCTAGGTTGGCCAACAGATCTGTTTGTTTGTTTTGAGACAGGGTTTCTCTGTGTAGCCTTGGCTGCCCTGGAACTCACTCTGTAGACCAGACTGGCCTTGAACTCACAGAAATGAATAGGCTTCTGCCTCCCCAGTCCCGGGATTAATGGCTATGCCAGCACTGCTGGGCAAGCCAGCAGATCTCTTAGGACTTGAAATGCACTGCTCCAAGCTCTTCGCCTCTCAGAGTTTCCAATGAAAAAGCAGCTGTTATTTTGATGGATTTTTCTGTTATATGCACCTTGTGTTTTTTCTCTTGCATTTTTTTCTTTCTTTCTTTCCTCTTCCTCCTCCTCCTCCTCCTCCTCCTCCTCCTTCTTCTTCTTCCTCTTCTTCTTCTTCTTTTCTGAGACAGGGTTTCTCTGTGTAGCCTTGACTGTCCTAGACTCGCTTTGTAGACCAGGTTGGCCTCGAACTCACAGCGATCCGCCTGTCTCTGCCTCCCGAGTGCTGGGACTACAGGTATGCGCCACCACGCCTGGCTCTTCTCTTGCATCTTTCAATGTGTTCTTTGTTCTGTATACTTATACCATGGGGAGGTGTTTTTGGTTTTGTTCTTTCTGGTTTTGTCTATTTGGTTTTCTATATCTGTGTGAGTGTATCTTTCTGTTGTTTGAGGAAGTTTTCTTCTATGATCTTGTTGATGAGCTGGTCTACGCCACTGACTTGGAGTCCTTCCTCCTTATCTATGGCCACAATTTGAGGGTTTAGTTTTTGCATGATGTGTCATACTTCCTGCATTCTCTTTCCCTGTGATTTCTTGTTTTGTTTTTTCATGGTCCTTGTTTACTGGCTCAGATCCTCTCCTTTTTCTTCTGCTTGTAAAGCTCTTTTTTGTTTTTTTTTTTAAGTTGAGTTCCTGGGTTTTTTACTTCTATCTTCATTTCAGCTTGAGTCCTCCTTGGTGTTTCTAAGTTCTTAATTTCATTGAGCTGTTTCTTTGTGTCATCTTTAAACTCTTTGAATTCTTTCCCTCCCCCCTATCCCCAGGACAGGGTCTCTCTGTGTTAGCCCTGGCTGTCCTGGAGTCGCTTTGTAGACCAGGCTGGCCTCGAACTTACAGAGATCCTCCTGCCTCTGCCTCCCGGATGCTGGAATTAAAGATGTGCGCCACCACACCTGCCTTGCCCATTGGCTGTTTTTAACTTGCTAGTTTTTTCTCCTTCTGGGTTGCCATAGAAACCTGTGTTTTCTTGCTCCCTTGCTTTTTTGAAGGATGGTCAGTCAGTTTCACAGGTAGCAGGGTTGGCATGAGTGAGCAACAGCACTGCCCTGCCACCCACTGATGTCTCCTGTGTGACATCCCGTCCTGAGTTCCCTGTACTTAGTCACCACCCCTCTCCCTGCTCTGTGAGGTACCTACACTTACCCTCGGTGACAAGCAAGGTTATTTAATTACAGAGGGGTTAAGTTTGCTGTCACAGCCACGTGGCTAATAAGGCACAAAGCTGCTGTCTGACTGAACAATCTGTGCCCTGTGTTTTCTTTCCTTTTACTTTTGTAACAGAAACCAGTTGAGCCAGGCATGGTGGTGCATGCCTTTAATCCCAGCACTTGGGAGGCAGGGGCAGGTGGATCACTGTGAGTTTGAGGCCAGCCTGGTCTACAAAGCAAGTCCAGGATAGCCAAGGCTACACAGAGAAACCCTGTCTTGAAAAACCAAAAAAAAAAAAAAAAAAAAAAAAAAAGAAGAAGAAGAAGAAGAAAAAGAAAGAAAGAAACCAGTTGAGAAGAAAATCCACCCAATTATTTCATTCTTTTTTGAGACAGGGTTTCTCTGTGTAGACTTGAGTGTCCTGGATCAGGCTGGCCTCGAACTCACAGCGATATGTCTGCCTTTGCCTCCCAAGTGCTGGGATTAAAGGCATGCGCCACCACCACCCAGCCCACCCAATTATTCCTCTTGTTGCTACCACCCTGTCGTTCCTTCTCCAGTTGTCTCTGTGTGCATTGATAACTTCCTGGGGGTGTGGCTCTAAGATCAGCTGTTTCACCGGACTGTACAGCCACCCAGGAGAGACCTCTGAGTGGCCTAAAGGGAGCACTGAAGCCTACTTACCTGTTCCAGTGAGCCGACAGCTGCCGATGAAATTCGGGACTGACCACCATCCCACTGACTGTTGTAGTTTGCCCAGTTTCTACGTCAGAGGAACATAGCATCAGGAAAAATTCAGTTGATACTTATAATAATCTCAGTGTCTAAAAATGTTAGGCTTTGTTAACATTTGCCTGCTGTGGGCTGTGGACACCACTGATCAAAGTAGCGTGTGCACGTGTATTGGGGCCTGTGGCGTGCATGTGCATGTCTGTATGTGCACGTATGTTACTATGGTTCTGAGTATGGAACCGAGCCACCTCCAGCCCTACGCTCACAGTTCTTAGGGGCACTGTGTGGCGGTGACAGGCATCTTTATGCTTCTGGTCCAGGAAGAAGGTCTCCCTTTTGGCTAAGGGTTTTAGGAGAATGGTTTAGAGTAAATGAGAGCCAGGGGGCCTCACAGGCATGAGTCTTGCTTCCCTCCGTGGCCTGACCTGGTTATTTCTGGGCCGGCCTCCCAGGAGTCAGTCACTATTCGAAGGTCTGGTGTCTTTTGATGGAGTCTCAGGTCTGTCCAGCTTTTCAGCTGTCTCTGAGCTTGTTGCCAGCTTTAATTGTGGTCGTGATGGCATCTCCTTATGGATGAGCTAAAGATAAATTCCCAACTGCTCCCTCCACTTATTCTGTTTCATTAATTATTGTCCCCCCAACACCCCATCTTTGTAGAAGTCCGCTGCTGCCCTCCTCTCTTTCAGAGTTTTAAACAAGCAATGTCTCTGGGGCAATACTGTAGTGATATTCTGACATAGGTTTCAGCGCTGGTGGAGGATGAGCTGGTGTTAGTGAGTCACCTCTTGCTCAGCTGGGAGGGGAGGGTGCCAGTGCCTGCCTGGCATGCACAGAATGCCAGGGATGCCCTACTTGGTGTCCAGCAACAATTCTCTTACATTTGTGGCACAAATTCACAGACTCTACAAGTGATTTTTGCTGTGAGCACAGACATCCATTCTTTCCTGGTTGAAGAGCATGCTGGGCCTCGATGTACTGCTGGCATCTCGCCTCCTTCGTGCACCCGGAACCTGTGAGAGCAGCAAGTGTTCTCAGCCACCGAGCCGGCTCTCCAGCCCCTTGCTATTTATTTATTTATTTATTTTTGTTTTTGCTGAGACAGGGTTTCTCTGTGTAGCCTTGGCTGTCCTGGACTTGCTTTGCAGACCAGGCTGGCCTCGAACTCAGAGTGATCCACCTGCCTCTGCCTCCTGAGTGCTGGGATTACAGACGTGCGCCACCACGGCCCAGCCAACCCTTGTTATTTTTTTAAAAAAATTAATAAAACATTAAAGCCTGGTGGCAGTTGTGGCAGCAGTGGTGGCGCGGGCCTGTAATCTCAGTATTTGGGAAGCAGAGGTAGGTGGATTGCTGTGAGTTTGAGGCCAGCCTGGCCTACAAAGTGAGTCCAGGACAGTCACGGCTACATAGAAAAACCCTGTCTCAAAAAACCAAAACCAAACCAAACCAAACCAAACCAAACCAAACCAAACCAAACCAAACCAAAAAACCCCAAACATTAAAAATGAAAGAAATTCTAAGAAAGATCAAATATAGTAACATTATGAGAAAGCCAGGCCTGGTGTCATAGGTTTGTAATCCCTGTTACTCAGGAGGATGAGGCAAGAGGTTAAAATTTTTTCAAGGCTTTAAGGAGTTAGGGTGAGTTCAAAGACAGCCAGGCAATTTAAGAAGACCCTTTTTTAAAATAAAGGGTAAACCTGGTGTGCCTTATTGTGCCTTTGGTCCTGTCATTTAAGGACAGCTGAGGCAGAAGTCTCACCGTGAGACTCAGCTACAAAGTTAATTCCAGGCCAACCTGGACTGCATAGTGAGACTGTCTCAAAAAAAAAAAAAGTTGGGGAAACTTGGACTGGAGAGATGGCTCAGTGGTTAAGAACACTTTCTGTTCTTACAGAGGACCTGGGTTCGATTCCCAGGACCCACATTAGGCAGCTCACAACCATCTGTCACTCCAGCCCCAAGGAATCTGACTCCCTCCTTTGGCCTCTTTGGACACTTGTGTTACAGGAGCCCACCAGAGGTGACCCCTCAGTTTATAGCCAACTGAAAGTCTTTACTCCAGCTAGATAGAACTACACTGAGGTATGCTGGATCCAAGCATAACCCTGAGTGTTTAAAGCAACAGTTCTCAGCCTGTGGGTTGGGACTCCGTTAAGACCCTGGAAATATTGGATGTTTATATTATGATTCATAACACTAGCAAAATTACAGTTATGAAGTAACAATGAAAACAGTTTTATGGCTGGGGGGTCACCATACCTCAAGGAACCGTAGCAAAGGGTTCCAGCATTACAGAAGGCTGAAGACCCCTGCTTTAGAGCAAGGAAAATTTAAAGGTAAAACCCACATCCTAGTACCTTAGTCAGCAGCTGCAGGGGGAGGTTTTGCATGATCAAGCAGTTGAACAGAAGCCAAGAAAAACTTAGCTGGAGCATCTTGGCCTCGGCTTCCTAAAATAGAGTTGGATAATTTCCTATGGGATTTCCCACCAAGGAGATCAAATTCCAGTCAAACCTAAAATGACCTCAGCGAGAATACAAGGAACCTCTGCACTGTCTTGCCCTGCCACACCTGCACCACACGCACATACCTGTACACAGACCTATACATACATAAAATAAGAATTTAAAAATCTTAAAAACAAGCCCAAACTTTATACTTACAGAAAAGTTGCAACAGTAACCCAGCTGTCCACTAAGCTAGAGTGCTCACAGGCAGCTAGGAACGCTCCGTTTTTAGGCGGCTCAGAGGCCTGGTGGAGCTAGAATGGGGCGGTCTCTCCTGCCCACCCTGCACAAAACCATTCACACAGGAACAGAAGGGGAAGCCTTGCCATTTCCCTTTGAGCCTCATCCTGGGGAGGAAGCTTGACATCTCCCCAGTGGTCTCGTGCTGTGGGCCCTTGACATGGCTGTGTGAACAGCACACAGCCACTCAGGGCTCTCTCTGCTTCTGACAGGAAATGGTCTGGAAACCGTCCAGTGAAGATAGCCGTGGCTATAGAATCCTCCTTACCTTTTTTTTTTTTTAAGTTTTTTAAGACAGGGTTTCTCTGTGTTACATTGGCTGTCCTGTACTTGCTGTGTAGACCGAGCTGGCCTTGAACTCCCAGCGATCCGCCTGCTGCTGCCTCCCAGTGCTGAGATTAAAGGTGCGCGCCATCACTGCCAGCTTCTCCTTTCCTTTCTTACAGCCCTCTCTTTACCCGTTCTAGACTCATTCAAAGCTGCAGCCTTTTTCTTTTGTCTCATTCTCCAGTTGCCTTGGGACCAGGGGCCTCGGCTTTTGTACTCTCAGGGTTGGGGTAGGTAAGGTGGGTGGGGGGTGGTTAGAAGCCACAGCAACAGAGCACGCTTGGGTTGGCGCTTGCTTCTTTGTTGCTTGTTGGTGAGCAGGGCATTACTCATCTCGTTTCTTTTTCCAGAACTCAGCTTTGTCAAGATCTAGTTCACACACAGCACATGCCATGTGCTTAGAGTGTAGAGTTCAGTGGGGTGTGCACTTCAGGACTGTGCGACTGCTACTGCAGTTTAAAAACAAACAAAAAAAGGAATGTTTTCATCCTTACCAAAAGCAGCTATGGGCACGTTAGACGTCAGTATCAATTTCCCTTCTGTTTCCCTAGGCCTGATTTTCCTCCTCCACTTCCTCCTCCTCTTCCTCCTCCCTCACTGACCCCCCTCCTCCCCCCATTTATAGCTCTTGGGATCCAACCTCTCTCTCCCTCTCTCTCTCTCTCTCTCTCTCTCCCTCCCTCCCTCCCTCCCTCCCTCCCCCCCCTCTCTCTCTGTCTCTCTCTGTCTGTGTGTGTGTGTGTGTGTGTGTGTGTGTGTGTCTGGTTTCTTTTACTTAGTGCACAGTCCATTTTCATCCAGGGTTTACCCACACAGTAACACAAGTGTTTCTTTTGTTTTGTCCTGAATAACAAAATAGCCCATTGTACAGATATGTAAGTTGAGTATCTGTTATTTGAAATGTTTGCTATTGGGAGTGTTTCAGATTCTGAGCATTTGGATCTTTGGAATGCTTGCATAGATGTAGTGATGTATCTGTGGATGGGGCCTGTGGTGGCTAATCTCCGTTGTCAGCCTCACAGTGTTTGTAGCCGCCTAGGAGACACACCTCTGTGGGCATCTGTGAGGGAGCTTCTGCAGAGGTGGGAAGACCTGCCCTGACGGATGGCAATATTCCAGCCTCTGGGGTCTGTTAGTGGCACATGCTGCCTTTACTCCCAGCACTCAGCAGGCAAAGACAGGTGGCAGATCCCTGTGACTCAAGGCCGGTCTAGTCTGCATAGCAAGCTCCAAGCCAGCCAAGGCCACATACCAGCATCCGTCTCTTTTTGCTTCTAACTGTAATGTGGCTAGCCGTCTCAGTTTCTGTCACCATGCTTTGTCAGCTAAGATGGAGTGTACCCGCAAACCACAAGTGAGTTGCAGGTGTTATCATGTCTGTGAGTCATATAAGGAGAACACACAACCCATCCATAGTATAAAGTCTCTGTGTGCTTTACACCCATGTCATACAGACAGCCTGAAGACGATGCCACAAAGTAGTCATTTTCACTAGATTTCCACCTTGGGAAACACCATGTTGGCATTCCATCTTCAATTATTGGAATATTTTGGGTTTTCAGAGCCTATGCTCTGGACTCTTTTTCTGTTTATTGACTTACAGACATTTGGGTTGTTTCCACTTTGGTCTATTATGGGTAATGGTGCTGTGAACTCTGTGAACAAGCTTCTGTGCGGGTGTATGCTACTTTAGCCTTGTGGGTAAATAGCCAAGCGTCGACTGAGCGGGTTATGTGGTAACTGTAGTTAACACCCAGAAGTAGCAGGAAGCTGGTTTTCCAAAGCGGCTATGCCATTTTAGCTTCCCACCAGCAATGCTCGAGGTTGTAGCTGCTCCACATTGCTACCAGCCAGTGCCTCCAAGATGCACACCTATGATTTTTTGTTGTTATTTTTGTTTTTCGAGACAGGGTTTCTCTGTGTAGCCTTGGCTGTCCTGGACTCACTTTGTAGACCAGGCTGGCCTCGAACTCACAATGGTCCTCCTGCCTCTGCCTCCCCAGTGCTGGGATTAAAGGCGTGCGCCACCACGCCCAACCACACAGCTATGTTTTCTTCCAGGACTTTCATAATTTTAGTGTGTACATGTGTCTAAGATAAACTAAATTAACTGGTGAGCATCTTGTGTGGAAGGGATCCAGCTCTGCTTCATGCACCTGCCTATCCTGTGTCCCAGGTGGGCCTACTGGAAAGATGACTCTTTGCCCAGTTAGCTGCTGGGCGCCTCCACTGCAGAGCAGCTGGACGTAAGTGAGAGGCTCTGAGGTAAGTTCCTTTGACCTAGAGTCTCATCCTCCCAGCAACCCCACCCTGTCCTCGGGACTACAGCTTTGTACTAGGGTTTGAAAGACGAAGTGTGAGTTCTCTAATTTTGTTCTTTTTCTAAGCTTGTTTAGGCTAATATGAGCCCCTTGCTGATTTTCCACTTAAAATCCACCTTCACGAAATCAGTTTTCACGAAGAATTCAGCCAACTTTTTTTTTTCCGAGACAAGGTTTCTCTGTGTAGCCTTGGCTGTCCTGGATTCGCTTTGTAGACCAGGCTGGACTTGAACTCACAGAGATCCATCTGCCTCTGCCTCCCAAGTGCTGGCATGCCCAGCACTTAATTTTTTTCTTAATGTTTATTTATTATGTATACAGTGTTGCGCCTGCATGTACATCTGCAGACCAGAAGAGGATGTCAGATCTCATTATAGATGGCTATAAGCCACCATGTGGTTGCTGGGAATTGAACTCAGGACCTCTGGAAGAGCAGCCAGTGCTCTTAACCTCTGAATCATCTCTCCAGCCCCTTAAACTTAATTTTTAAAACTATATTTTTTACCAGCTGGGCGTGGTGGCACATACCTTTAATCTCAGCACTCAGGAGGCAGAAGCAGGCAGATTGCTGTGAGTCTGAGGCCAGCCTGGTCTACAAAGTGAGTCCAGGACAGCCAAGGCTACACAGAGAAACCCTGTCTTGGAAAACCAAACAACCAAACAACCAACCAAACAAAACCCCCAGAAAACCTCAAAACTGTATTTTAATTAATCTCATTTTCTTGTATGTGTGTATATGTGTGTGTATCAGGTAGGCACCTCTACCCACTGAATCATCTTGCTGGCTCATTGCTTGTTTATTTATTTAGTGTATAAAATAATGGATTTCATATATGTATATCTTTGTGATTTGCTTATGTTCATGCAATCATTACCCTTTTTGACCTGCTGGTATCCTTTCCCCCAAATTGTGTTTTCTCTGCTTTCATGTCATATGTATGTATGTATGTATGTATGTATGTATGTATGTACATGTGTGTGTGTGTGTGTCCGTGTGTATGTAATTATATATAGATTCTGCATATGGAAGAAAACATTGACTATTTGTCTGTCCCATTATCCTCTCTTGATGCCCCCTTCTCTACTTCTCCCCTCTTTTAGATCCTTTAGAGGATTTTTCTCTTCTATATGTTTTCCCTTTTACTTTCATAGCTACCTGTCTCTCTGTCTAACATCTATTACCACACATAATTACATATGCATGTAAATTAATATTTAAATTTTCACATATGAGAGGAACATGGCATTTGTCTGAATCTGGGTTGTTTCACTTAGCATGAAGATCTTCTTCAGTTCCATCTCTCTCCTTGACGATGACGTCATTTCATTCTTAGCATGATGACCTTCAGTTCCATCTCTCTCCTTGATGATGATGTCATTTCATTCTTAGCATGATGACCTTCAGTTCCATCTCTCTCCTTGATGATGATGTCATTTCATTCTTTCTTTATGAGAAAGACAGAAACAAATGATATTCAAACCAACTGGGAAATATACATATATGAAACTCTTGCCTGGCACTTGGTTGCTGTTTTGCTTTCTTGGTTTCTAGCATCACAGCCAAAAGGCCATAGTTCTGATAAATTGGCTTTTGTTTGTGAGTTGGAATTTTAAAAAATCTTGCGCCTTTCAATACTGTTTCTTTTTCCTGCAGCCTTAGTTTTTAATTTAATTTAATTTAATTATTTATTGGTTTTCTGAGACAGGGTTTCTCTGTTATACAGAACCCTGGCTGTCCTGGACTCACTTTGTAGACCAGGCTGGCCTTGAACTCACAGCAATCCACCTGCCTCTGCCTCCCGATTGCTGGGATTATGGGCGTGTGCCACCATGCCTAGCTAGCCTTAGCCTTTTAACTATAATGTGCCACAGAAGCTTCCTCTCTGGTCCTGTCTGTTTGACATTCTAAGTGCTCCCTGCACTTGAACAGATTCCTCCCCCAGATTTGGGGAATTCTGCTGTGATTTTGTGGTTGAGTTTTCTATGCTTTTATTTTACTTTATATTACTTAATTGCACTCTCTTTTTGAAGCAAATTTAGGAAAAGGTTTTATTATAGATTTAAGTATGGATGTTAAGAGAAGACAGAGAGCTGGGCATGGTGGCACACACCTTTTATCCCAGCACTCGGGAGGCAGAGGCAGGTGGATCACTGTGAGTTCGAGGACAGTGAAAGCTACACAGGAAACTGTCTCAAAAAACAAAAAAACAAAGCAAGCAAACAAACAAACTAGATAGATAGATAGATAGATAGATAGATAGAGAGGGGAGGGGGAGGGAGGGAGGGAGGGAGGGAGGGAGAGAGAGGACAGATACCCAGGAATGGACGTGGGCTCCCCCATCTCCGCCTTGACATCTCTGTGCAGTATTTTCTCAACTTTGTCTGTCTCTGATATTCCCTGTTTGATCTGGTGTGCTGTGTATTGGTGGCGTTTCCACTGGTTAACCTTTTCATTTCTAACATATTTGTGTGTATGTTTTGTTTTTTTTCTCTCCCAAGACCTCAAGGGTTTTTTGTTGTTGAATTTCTCACCTGGGTTACTGACTTTCTTAGCCATGTTCATGAATTTTAACGCAGATCTTACATTGATACTCTAATCCATCAGTCTCTTTGCACTCTCGTTGATGTCATGGGTAAGTTTTGGAATTCTTGGATATTTCGTCCATTTCAGGATTTTTATATAAGATACAGAATTGTTAGGATATTGGGGGGGGGGTTGTTGTTGCCTTACTTGATTTTGTTGTTTCTTATGGTTTTGTGTTGCAGTTTGTGTAGCTGTGGGCTACTGGGAGTGTTTCTTCCCGTTTTATTTTGGGATCATCTTAGGTCATCTCCCTGAGAACACAATTCCAGCTCTGCTAAGAATGGGCAAGCAAACTGCTGTCCTGGCAACAAACAAGGCGTGAGCTGTGAGGCAAGTCTGTTAACACCGCCGCTGTGTACTAGCGACAACCACAGGGTGACAGAAAGCTTGAGCAGCTTTGAATGTGTGTTTATGCTGGTGCCTTGACTGGACAGGTCAGATGTCTGAGAGAGCTGGCTCCTTTTGGGGGGCTTCTCTTTCTCTGTGTACCAGGAGCCTCTGCTGGCCACACTTAAGCTTTGCAGCCTGTGGGTTAGGCAGGTCCCGCCAGGCTTCTGAGACTTCCGGTTGGTGCACCTAGGCAGGCCGCTGTCCCAGCCTAAGGGGGAGTATCCCAAGAGTGTTGTGGAATCCCAAAAGCAAGCAAAGCCACTGAGGTAGGTGCTGCCAGGCCCTTCTTAGTGCTCCCCTTCTCCCCCTCCTCCCCCCATCCCCCGACCCCCCCACCTCGAAGCTTCACTCAATCTGTAAGAAAGGATGAGGCTGTGCAAGGCAAATACTGTGTTAGAACTTTGGAGTTCTCAGGCCACTGGTAGTGAGCCCCCAAAACCGATAGCTGCCTCCAGAGGCCAGACTACCAGCTGATGAAAGGCTTAGGGCTGTCGCACTCCGCAGTTATCCTCAGGTGAAAGAGTCTGGCTGGAGCAACCAAGGGTAGGGCTTGGCTGCATACCACGGTGCCCTTCACTGCTTACGCTAATCCAGATACCTGCGTCCGGCCCTCCTCCCTGTCTCCTAACCAGGCACTGTGGCGGGTGGGTCGTCGGTCTCCACACCCTGTGACGGTTCTTCTCTTTTCAGGCAGCCCTCAGGCACGAAGAGTAGCTAGTTTGCTTTCTGTAGCTGTGATAAACACTGTGACTTAGGGGAGGAATAAGCGCATGCGCCTTACCTTTCTAGGTCACACTCATTACAGAGAGAATGAGTACAGAGGGGACTCGAGCAGGAGTTACTTAGTGCCTTGGTATCAGGCTCACGCTCAGCCAGCTTGCTTATGTAGCCCAAACCCGCCTGCCTAGGGACGGTGCTACCCATAGTGGGCTGAGGCGACCCGTATCAATCATTGGTCGATTTGAGCATCTCTCAGCTGAGGTTCCTGTTTCCTATGTGACTCTAGGTGGTGCCAAGTTGACAATAAAGCCCAAGTCTTACAGACCTCCTCTCAAATGCTGACCTGTCACCCAGGAGTTACCGTCTTACCAGATTCTCAACTGGATTCAACACCCAGAGCTTGTTTGTTTAAAGGACTGACAGGCTCTTTTCGGATGAGGCTTCTGTCTATCTGCCCTTTCTGGGAAGTCCAAGCATTTGACTTATATACACAGGAAACTTTCAATGGTGACATAAGACAATGTTGGATACTTGTCTTGGTAGGAGAGTGGAGGTAAGGAGTAGGCTGTGACATCTGTGTGTGTATCTGTGACACACATGTGTACATTTATGACCCCTGTATATGCATCTTTTACACCTGTGTGTGCATCTGTGCCCCCTGTGTGTGCACCTGTGCCCCCTATGTGTGCATTTGTGACACTTGTATGTACCTGTGTGACTGGAAGCTCTTTGAAGACCTCTACCTCCCTTCTTTACTGTGAGCAGTTCTGGCTCATGTTGCCTGCTCTCCCACTCTACACGGGCATTTCCTGAACTCGGGTTCCATACTCAGGGCAGAAGGAGCAGAAAGGAGAGCACAGAAGGGAAAGAACAACCCACCTTTTATGGTACTGGTTGCCCACGCTGTGCATTTTCTATATGCACTGAATGTCAGCTGCATCTGGTGACACAAGAGGGTAGTGCAAGGTGATGGTAGGGCCAGAATTTTAGGCTTGGGCATCCCCACAGGTGAGGCTCACCTACCTATCTTGATATGCCTTCAAAAATCCAGTCAGTGAAAAGCCGAGACAAGGTGGGCATGGTGGCACATGGCTGTAATCCTAGCTGTCGGGTTTGAGGTCAGCCTAGGCTGCACAGTGAGACCTTGTCCCAGTAAACCAAACAAGGAAGTGAAGGAGAGTGGGAACAAGCGAGGGAGGGAGGGAGGGAGGGAGGGAGGGAGGGAGGGAGGGAATGTGAAAACTGAAGATTGGATCAACGTGGCTATGTAATGCCTAACGGTTAAAAGAGTACAGTAAGGGTCTGCAGCTGGAAGAACTGGGGCAGGAGGCACAGGGGATGAAGTGGCCCTGTCTAGGTGGCCCTGCCAGTCCTTGTCCCAGCTCCAGTCCTACAAGATGCCCATGTTAAAGTTATTTTTATATAACTGTGTTTGTTTCTCTATTTCCTTAACCCGGATATCACACAAATAATTTATTGAGACTCTGTTATATTAAACAAGCTTCACAGCACAAGAACTGAGCAGTTATTACTCTATTCTTAACCCTCTAAGCAAATTTGGCTTCCTCCCAGCGTACATCCCTTAGATACTTGCACGTTGTAGCTTTCCAGTTGCAGCTCCTCTCTCCTAGTGTCTCCTGGACCCCCTACTTCCTCTCCTAGCTCCTCCTCCCCTGGCTGGCAGGAAGTCCGGCCCTAGTCAGTGATTGACTGTAGGCAGCTTTATTGGCATATTAGGGGATAGTTGGGGAGCAGAATTTATACAATAGTGGGGCAGGAGATTCTCAGAATAAGGCTTGCAACCAGATGTGGGGGCTACAGAAGTCAGCAGTTGATTTACACAGTAACCTTACCCCTACACACCCAGGAGTCTTTTCTTTATCACTGTCTTTGAAGAGCTCTGCATTGGGCTACCGAGTGGCTGCAGGTCGGGGCTAACTGCCCTGTCTGGTCTTCTCAGAACAAGGCTACTGCAAAGTTGAAACACTGTTGTGCTTGTGCCATGAGCCTTGAAGATAGACATAGTTTATCAGGCAGGCAGTCAAGACACTCCTTACTGATAAGGATGCCTGATGCGTCCTGTGAACCGGAGCTTCTGGAAGGAATTGTGCTGCCGAGACTGGCGGACTGATCAGGATTCCCATTCTGGGGGAGGTTGTAATGTTGCAGGCCCAGAGGCCAGCTGCCTCATCTTGGGCTCTCAGAAGAGCCATTCCTTGGCCAGCTCTGTGTTGGAACTAACAACTTAAGACTAACAGATTAGAAAACCTTTTGGACCCTAATGGCTTAGCAGACCCCCACTTTCCAGCAACCCTAAAGCTCAGATAATACCTTGGGCCTATAGATAAAGCTTCATCTGGTACCTGGCTCTCTGATGTACCCACTAATGTGTCTTGATTTATGACTTTGTTCTGTAAAACTGTAAAA
Source organism: Acomys minous (assembly GCF_964271855.1). NCBI lineage: Eukaryota > Metazoa > Chordata > Mammalia > Rodentia > Muridae > Acomys > Acomys minous. Next base: position 126,978,020 of record NC_140486.1, on the reverse strand, counting down.
ACTAAACAAAACTGCTTCCACATTGGAGCATGGAATTTGGAGTGATCCAAGTATCTTTCTACTCAGAGGAGGCACAGAGTAATATTTTGGAGCCTTTAGGTTTTTCTTTTCGAGACAGTCTCTCACTTTGTAGCTCTGGCTGGCTTGGAACTCACTATGTAGTCCTTTCGCCTCCTGGATGTAAAGGTATGCACTACCAGCATGAGCAAGATGCATGTTCTTGTTGTTATACCTCTCATTTTAAGATTGTTCTACTTGGGGCTGGAGAGGTGGCTCAGAGGTTAAGGGCACCGACTGCTCCTCCAGAGGTCCTGAGTTCAAATCCCAGCAACCACATGGTGGCTCACAACCATCTATATAACGAGATCTGATGCCCTCTTCTGGCCTGGCAGAGCACTGTATACATGATAATAAATAATAAATCTTTTTAAAAAAAAAGATTGTTCTACTTCATGTGTGTGAATGCTTTGCCTGCGTGTATGTGCACCAAGAGTGGGCCTGGGGCTCGAAGAGCTCAGAAGAGAGTGCCAGAATGCCTGGAACGGCAGTTATAAGCAACTGTGAGCTGCCATGTAGGTGCTGGGAACCAAACCCTGATCCTCTGGAAGAGTAGCTGGGGTGCTAATGTGACGAGCTGTCTGTCAAGCTCCAAGACTAGTGTTTATAAGAGACTGCATAGGTGGTGAAGTGCTTGCTCTTAGCAGCATCTGGCCCCAGGTTCAATTCTCAAAACTGATGATGATGATGATGATGATGATGATGATAACAGAAAGATGGCACAAAGAACTAGAATCTTCAGCCAGGGGTGGTGGCCCACGCCTTTCATCCCAGCACTTGGGAGGCAGAGGCAGGTGGATCGCTGTGAGTTCGAGGCCAGCCTGGTCTATAAAGTGAGTCCAGGACAGCCAAGGCTACACAGAGAAACCCTGTCTGGAAAAACAAACAAACAAACAACTTCCCAAAACAAACAACCCCCAAACAAAACAACAAATCCTTGACATTATGGCGCTAACCATCGTGAAGTTCCATCTGCCAGCCCCTTTTCTGTTCGCTCCTCCTTTCCGTCAGGTGTCAGGATGCTTGAGCAGGCATATTAACTAGGCACTCTAGGCTCTCTTTTCAGTGAAGAGAGAAGGCCTGTGTGAAAATGGGACAGAGAGCTCCTTCATTACTGTTTTTCCATTCAACTTCTGCCAGCTGAGAATGCTGGGAACGGCAGGAATTTTCTTCTCTCAGTTGCCTTTGTTTCAGTCCTCCTGGGCCTTGGACGCCTTTTGGCTTCTGCCCTTGGCTGGCCCTGGCCTTGACTGTGGCTGCTCTGCATTCCTGGGGAGGGCTGGAGCTGGCACCTGAGGCCTGTCTGCAGACTGGCCACAGACTAGCATTGTCCCCAGCTGCCTCTGACTCTCCAGGGACCAATCGTTCTCAGAAAATCACTCTGCGGGCTCCATCCTGCAAGATCCGGAACCTGAAGCCAAAGTGTCTGGGCGTAATTCTCATGTGGGGAGCCGGACCCAGCTGGAATCGTGTGTGTCTGGAAACTTCACCTCTTTTCCTCTTCTGTTCCTCCCTGACTTGTACTTTTGCTACTGTGAAATTTATGATTTCATCCCATGTGATTAAAGAATTTTGCCTGAAGAATTTCCTGGTATATAGTACTTGCACTGTATGAGAAAGAGGTGGGAGGGAGGGGGAAGTGTGTGGAGACGGTAGCACACGCATGCGTGTGTGTGTGTGTGTGTGTGTGTGTGTGTGTGTGTGTGTGTGTGTGTGTACAGTCTCTATAGAGACTCAAGAATGTTTGTGTACTTCGAGTCAACAATTCTGCCTCTTACAGGAATTATCAGAGATGATGCTCAGAGCCCATTGTGAGTGTCAGAGACCGAAAACCTCTAGCTGCCATTTCCTTTTTCTTTTTCTTTCTTTCTCTTTTTCTGGTTTTTCAAGACAGAGCTTCTGTGTAGCCTTGGCTGTCCTGGATGTTCTTTGTAGACTAGGCTGGGCTCAAACTCACAGCGATCCACCTGCCTCTGCCTCCCTGAGTGCTGGGATTACAGATGTGCACCACTGTGCCCCCAGCTGCCATTTCTAACACTATTCTTTCCTCCATTCCCAGTGTATTAAATATGAAAACCAGGACCAAAGAAGGCCGGGCCTCAGGACCGAGTTCTGTTCTCTTCACGTTGTTCTGTTATTTTAACAATGAGTTCCTATTAGCTAACAAGCGTTATATAGAAAAAGATAAAATTTTTAAAAAATTTAAAAAAAAAGGAATTTCTGAGTTAAAACCAAAGTAAACAGATTCCTTCCTCTAGAAGAATTCGCAGCCTTTGGTGTACTGGTAATAATAATTTTGTCAGCCCTGGGGTTGTGTGGTGTTCCTTAAGCTTATTTTTATCAGGAAACCCTTTCCTCCACACAGCACATGGGGCTATTTGCTGTTCTTACCTTCAGGTAACACCCATCGCCCAACCCACCTCCTTTACCATTTGCTGCTTTTCAGAACCTCCCATCCCTTATTGTCCAGTATCTTGTAGGACTAAACTGAAATCGAGGGTTCCACTCCCTGGCAGTTAGCTAGTGGCCTGCCCTCATGAGGACCTTAAGAGTGGTCTGGACATTTGCAAGGCCTTAGAAACAGTGTCTGGTTGCCGAGCAGGGCTGATGGCTGGTGTGCAGTGCAGCAGCCGGAGCTCATGCCCGATCGCCCTGGTTCTGAGCAACTGCAGGATGTCTGGAGTGCTCAGGTGGAGAACAGCTCATTTGTGGGTTGGGCCTCCTTGAAAGACCTACAGGGTCCATGCTGCCAGTCAGGGGTCATGTTGATGCTCCTGGTCCGTGTTGCCTTGGAGGCCACATTGATGTCTGTGGTCCGTGCTGTTGCTGGATGCCATGTTGATGTCTGTGGTCCCTGCTGACTCTGGGGACCATGTTAGTGTCCATGATCTGTGTTGATGCTGAAGTGTAGCTCTTCACAGTTGATGGCTTCTGGTGGGGTGAGGAAGGACTCAGTTATCTTCCCCCCACCCCCATACAGGGTTTTTCTTGTAGTCCTGGCTGGCCTGGATTTGTAGACCAGGCTGGCCTCAGACTCACAGAGATCCGCCTGCCTCTGCCTCCCAAGTGTTGGGATTAAAGGGATGCGCCACCACACATGGCTAGGACTCAGATATTTTTAAAAGACTGGCCAATGGGCATTTGACCATGCTCCAGTGAGTATATGGGCAACACAAATAGGACTTGGTGTGTTTTTTCTCCTCCTCCTCCTCCTCTTCCTCCTCCTCCTTTTTTCCTTTTTTACCTCTTCTGGGGTAGCGCACAAGTGTGGGATGATGGATCTGGTAGGAACGGGAAGTGAGTATGATTGGGGAGCATTGTATGACATTCCCAAATAATCAATAAAAATATTATGTTGGGGCCTGGAGAGCTGGCTCGGTGGTTAAGAGCACTGGCTGCTCTTCTGGAGGTCCTGAGTTCAATTCCGAGCAGCCACATGGTAGCTCACAGGCATCTGTAATGATATCTGGTGCCCTCTTCTTGCCTGCAGGTATAGGTGCAGGCAAAGCACTGTATACAAAATAATAAATAAATAAATGTTAACCAAAAAAAAAAAAAAAAAAAAAAAGGAAAAGAAATACAGTGACTAATTGCTTTCCAGAAAGATCATAGTTCCCTATAGCTTGACTCTTGAAGGTCCCTGTGCTAAATGCTTTACCCTCGGGGTGGTGCTCTTGGAAGGAGGGGCCTGGAGGGGCCACGTGAGAGGGCTTTGTGTCATTAAGGTCATGCTATTGAAGGGAGATTGTGGAGCCAGGCACGGTGGCGCACGCCTTTAATCCCAGCACTGGGGAGGCAGAGGCAGGCGGATCATTGTGAGTTCAAGGCCAGCCTGGTCTACAAAGCGAGTCCAGGACAGCCAAGGCTACACAGAGAAACCCTGTCTCGAAAAACCAAAAACAAAAAAGAAGAAGGGAGATTGTGGGGTCCTGGTAACTTCCACATCCCTCCCTTGTTCTGTGAGCTCTCATGAGGTGAGTGGTCCTTCTCCTTTCATGATCCTCCCTCTGACTACAGGCTGGACCTGACCAGCTGATACTCTGGGACAAAATAACCCTTCTCTGAGCCGATTATCTCAGAGTGATGAAAAGCTGAGACTACGGCATCCACTCACAAAGCCCAACTAGTTCAACATGCGTAAAGGTCATTCCTTCCTCTCTTAAGACAACCGTAAACAACCAAATAGTCAGGGCCAGTGAGATAGTTCGGCAGTTAAAAGTGGACATTGCTCTTCCAGACGACCTGAGTTTGGTCCCCAGCACCCATGCTGGAAACTCCCTACCACCTCCACAGTTCTAGCTCCAAGGGATCCAGTGTTCGTGTGCATGCACATGTGTTCAGGAATGCGCACCCGCACACATATACATAATAAATACAAAATCTTTTTTAAAAGTCACATGCCCAAAGAACATAGACAACCACATCTTTGGAGAGACAAGCTGGCTTTCCGGAATTTTCTGTGGGGCTCCTAAATGGTACCTGGGAATTATCTGAAGACTGAAATTTGAGTCTGTATTTAGTTGGGTAGTTTGTGAAGAGTTCGAATCGGTATCTGTTGTGTTGATTTTTAAAATAGCCTTTCAACGTGAGGCTTTAATAAGAAAGCTTTTACCAACTGCCTGCAGTTATGACCTTTATTCCGGAAGACTCTTCCGTGATATTCCCATCGATATTAATTTTGACCTCCTGGAAAGCAAATTACATCACCCTAGTCCGTGGCTTAGTGTGAACACTTGTATTCTACTTATGAGGGATAACGGATATACACTGTAAGCTAGAAATGATTTATCTCTTTGTCCTTCGAAAACATCGCCCTTTGGTCAATGCACTATTGAGTTTCAGAACTCAGACATTAACTTTTAATTTATTAAAACCCCCAAGTCTCCAGCAGTAAAACCCTTTAAGTGGCTTCACCAACAGATTTATTTCAGAGTGATTCCTTTGTGGGGAAGGCAGGAATGTATAATGCATTGCGTACTGGGGATTTTCAATAATTGATGAGGCCCGCAAGCCATTGGCTCCATGAGAGGCAGCTTTTGGCATCAGAGCCCAAAGGGAAATCTGTGTCACGTGTTTCACTTACGGGAAGTGAGGTTTGTACCGACTGTTTGGCAGAGGTTGTTTTGAAAGCAAGAAGCCGGTGGGGGCGCATTATGCACAGTTGCTCTCTCTGCACCAGAGCCAGGTGTTTACAGACACCGGCTCTTCCCTCCCAGGAAAGAAATCCTGATGGTTTTGATACACGAGGTGTGCATTACCAAGGGTGAGCTGAATGTGAGTTCTTGGAGCCTAGCAGTTATGGCAGATGTAGGGGAGATCTGTGACTGTGAAAAGCCTTGTGGTATCTTGTGCTGTGAGACCTGAAGTGGCCTTTGTGAGCAGCTAAGAGCTGCAGGCTGCATCTCTGTTCAGTTGTAAGCCTGGCTTTCCCTGAGTATCCCTCACCGACCGTGAAGAGGCAGCATCCTGGCTCCTCCCTTGGTCTGGGCATCTCAGTGAGAAGCACCGCGTGGGGAATGCGTGCAGTTTTGTTGTTTGCCAGAAAACTCCAGGATCCATCTTTCCACTCCTCCCTCTCCCTCCTTTATGCCCCAATAACAGCTGATTTTAATTAGCTTTGTGAAATATTTAACCTATTTTGAGTGTGTGTGTGGGGGGGGGGCATGTAGCCAAGCCACAGCACACCAGTAGAAGTCAGAAGACACCTTTTAGGATTTGGTCCTCTCCTTCCGCTGGATGGGTTCCTGAGGTTAAATTTAGGCCTCGAGACTTGGTGGCAAGTGCCCTTACCCACTGAGCCATCCCACCAGCCCAAACTTTTAGTTTAACCTGAAATCATCTCACTTAAAATTATCGTGAAATTTGCCGGGTGTAGTGGTGCACACCTTTAATCCCAGCACGTGGGAGGCAGAGGCAGGCAGATTGCTGTGAGTTCAAGGCCAGCCTGGTCTATAAAGTGAGTCTAGGACAGCCAAGGCCACACAGAGAAACCCTGTCTCAAAAAGAAAGAAAGAAAGAAAGAAAAATTATTGCGAAACATGTATGATACAGCCTTTTAAACGTAAAAAGTACTGGAAATGCTACTGCTAGCATTTTGAGGATGAGCTAGTATTTGCACATTCATTGCTGTCCACATTTTTACACTAAATGCTATCATCTCTACTGTCTTTAGAATACTATGTTCTGGGCCTGGGGAGATGGCACAGTGGTTAAGAGCACTAGCTGCCCCAGATGCCCTCTTCTGGTGTGCATGAAGATAGAAAACTATGTCAAAATGATTTTAAAAAAAATTTATTGGGCTGGAGAGGTAGCTTAGAGGTTAAAAGCACTGACCGCACTTCCAGAGGTCCTGAGTTCAATTCCCACCAACCACATGGTGGTTCATAACCACCTATGATGAGATCTGGTGCCCTCTTCTGGCCTGCAGGCAGAATACTGTATGCATAATAAATAAATCTTTTAAAATATTTGTCTATTTACTACTATTTATACAGTGTTCTGCCTGCCTGCCAGAAGAGGAAATTAGATTATGGATGTGATCTGATGCGGTTGCTGGGAATTGAACTCAGAACCTCTGGAAGAACAGTCAGGGCTCTTAACCTCTGAGCCATCTCTCCAGCCCCAAAAAGTTTTGTTTTGGTTTTTTGTTTTGTTTTTCCAGACAGGGTTTCTCTGTGTAGCCCTATCTGCCCTGGACTCACTTTGTAGACCAGACTGGCCTCGAACTCACAGAGATCTGCCTGCTTCTGCCTCTCAAGTGTTGGGATTAAAGTCGTGCGCTACCACCACCTGTCCAAAATGATGTTTTTTAAAAACTAAAAATTCTCTTCATTTCTGCAGTTGTGGAACATTCTATTATATACATATGTTTCAGTCAGCCTCAGCTAGAACAGCATGCTACAGAGCAGGTGGTTTAAAGAGCCAGCCTGTCCTTCTCATGGTTTTGAGGTAGATCTAGGTACTGGCAGATTTAATGTCTTGTGAAGGAAGGTTCCTGTTCCTGGTTCACAGACAGCCTCCTCCTGTCTGTCTGCTCACATACTGTGTGTGGAGCAGTTGTTCTTTCTCTTTATGTAAGAATCTGATCCCATCTTGGGACTCCACCTTCATGACCTCATCTGACCCATGACCCATGACCTCCTACCTGTGACCTCCCCATGACCTTCCCTCCTAAATGCCATTGTGTTGACAAGGACATCGACACTTAAGTTATGCAGACCATAGGGACGTTCCATCCAGGCTATGACAGGGTGCTATGGCGAATGTTCATGTTCTTTGATTTTTACCTCCATTACAACATAGGGAAATGTTTTCCTGAGCTTGCGGTCTCTCTAGGCAGGCAGATCGCTGTGAGTTTGAGGCCAGCCTGGTGTACAAAGCGAGTCCAGGACAGCCAAGGCTAACACAGAGAGACCTTGTCTTGAAAAATCAAAAAGAAAAAAAAAAAAATAATAAATCCTGCATCTGGCTTTTGGCCGAGAAGAGATCTCATGGTCCATAGACCACAAGTGTGTGTATGATTGGGGAGCAGACTTTATTAGTAATATAAGTCTGGGAGAAGTCCAGGGGGAGTTTAGAGCTTCCACAGGGATGGTGCGACATAACACTTTAATGTGTGGTTCAAGAATGCTTAAAATCTGTTTGTTTACCGTGGCCTAAAACTGTTGGTTGCTTTTTAACAGTTCCACTCGCTGGCTCCCATGTACTACCGAGGGTCAGCCGCTGCCGTCATCGTCTATGACATCACTAAGCAGGTAAGAATGACTTCCCGCTTCAGGTGCCATGCGTGCTGGCTGTCCCCGAGACACGCCAGAGCAGACTGGGGCTTTGTGAGTCTTGCCAGCACCCGGGAGGCCTGGGAGTGTGGAGGGCAAGGACAGTGAAAGCTCTGCATCCTGTGTGTTTCACTCACAAAGCAGCTTTGATTTATCGTCTCAGTGACAAAACAGCAGGCACTTGTTTTAAAGCTGACCTTTCGTTTTTAGGCCTGTTTATTTTATTTTAGGGGAGGAATATTTTTGCCAGCATATATATCATACACTATGTGTGTGCCTGGTTCCCACAGAGGTCAGAAGAGGGCATTGGATCCTTTGGAACTCGAGTTACAGACGGTTATGAGTCACCGTGTGGGCGCCGTCTCTCCACCCCTAACACCGGGTGTCCGTAGAGGAAGGTCTTGGCTGCCGGCACTCTCCTTGAGAACACTTTAAGTTCTGCATCCTTTATCGTTAGAGGTTATCCTCTGTTAGTGCCTCGGCTGCACCACTCAGAGGTCAGAGGTAGCATTTATCCTTATAAAGGCAAAAACGTGTGCGCTTGTAGACTGTGATCCCCTTTATCTGAGGTTTGATTTTCTGCAGTCCTAGTTATTCAAGGTCAACTGCTGTCCAAAACTACTAAATGGAAAATTCCAGAAGCAATTTATAATCCAGAAGCAATAATAGAATAAGCAAAGTAGTATATTATTATGATTATTCTACCTTGTTGCTGTTAGTATCTCACTCTGCCTAATTGTTTACTTAAACCGTGCTTCAGGCGCTCATGCGACAGAAACACATGTTTCTAGGGTTGGGTACCAGGACCCTGGAATGTATCTCCTGCAGGTGGGACTAACAGGAATGTACTTTCCGGTATATTTTTTTTGATAAATAAGTGCTTTGGTTTGGCGCTGTTACTCCTGCCTCCAAGTCCTCTGCAATGCTGACTGTGTGCTGATTCGGTGTTGTGTGTGTGTTCCATGCCTTCTGACCTCTTCCACCAACATGTGCTGTCCACGCCGGCCTCTGCCCTAGAGGAAGGCTGTGAAGGGAGGGCAAGCCGGACCTAAACAAGCGCCTTTCTCCTGAAGTCAGCTCCAGCGCCCGCTGGCTCCTGCTGTCCTGGGTCCCACAGAGTCGGCCCTCTTATTTCCGGTTGGCGGTACTTAGTGAAGAAACCCACTAATGTGATTTTTAACTTCCTCAAGCTGTAACCTCAAAAGAAGGCATCTTAGCGAATGTTAACTAAGTGTCCCCTACAGACCTTTCTTTGAATTACAGGGTTCACATCTCTACGTGCTTGAAATGTATTGACAGGTCTTTTCAGTGACTCATCTTGTCTTTTGGACAGGATTCATTTCATACCTTGAAAAAGTGGGTTAAGGAGCTGAAAGAGCACGGGCCTGAAAACATCGTGATGGCGATTGCTGGGAACAAATGCGACCTCTCAGATATCAGGTCAGAGTACTTCAAATCTGTGCGTGCGTGCGTGCGTGTGTGCGCATGCATGTGTGTGTGTTTCACATCTCTCACCCCTAAATGTCTCTGACTAAAGTGGAATTATGTCTTTGCTTATGTTCATGCTTTAACTGATGGCCTCTCACTCGTGGTACCGGTGTGATATTATCCGACCAGAGTGGAATTTCAGGAGGATGATATAAACACAGCGGCCCTTACAGTGATGCATATTAAGTCAAGGGACCTATACATAGCACAGCTGCTTTGTAACCCTATATATTCTTCTTCTTAGCGTTACTGCTCATGGAGTTCTAGTAACACTTTTATATACAAACAGCCACAACATCCGTTTGTTTCAGATTTTAACCTAAGGACGTGGTCCAGTCTATATAACATTACTGTTTTGATACAACATCTGGATATGATACCCCAGGTGGCAATGGCTTATGGGACTTCCTTGGCCTTATGTCCTAGTCCTTTTTCTAATGGTTAGGTCAAATATGCCCAAGCTGGGTTTTTGTAAAACAAAGAAGCTCATTGGGCTTTGCCCAGGCTTTCAGAAACAGAACGCTGGTGGCTAAGGGTTCTGTTATAATACAACATGGTAGGGAAGTAGAAAAGAAACGGACAGCGCATGGCGAGTCAGGGGCCCAAGTCGATTCAAGGGCTAACGTCACTCTTTCTACAGCAACCCGTTCTTGCAGGAACTTAGCCGAGAGCCATGAGAGCTGCACTGATCCCTTCTGAGGCGTGTCCCCACCGTGACCTAGTCACCATCCGTCCCTCCACCACTCTTCTAGCTCATGAGCCTGGAGGAAGACGCTCACACCACATAACTGAACCGTAGCATGCAGAGAGTGGACGACAGGCTTGATGGCCTGCCTGTCCTCTTCAGCTAGCTGGCTTTGATGGCTTCAGGATGTTGTGCATTAGTTAGCCTGTCCCGTGACAGCTCCATCCCAATCTCCAGTAGATATCTGAAACCATGGATTACGTCATAACCAGTGTATGTTATGGTTGTTTTCTATATATACAAATCTATGATAAAATTTATTTTATAAAGACAGCTACAGCATGCTTCTGATTTAATTTCTAAATACAATTAAATGAAAACTAAATAAGCATTAAAAACGGGTTTTGCAATACTCCTTTAGGTGGCATTTGGCAAATTACTCTGTTGCCTCATGTATGCAAACATGCTGTATCACATTGCATCAGGTTGGTTTTATAATTCCTGTGAAAACACCACCTAATCGCTTATTTTTCTGGGGGTGGGACAAATCTTTAAACTCTCCACACTTAGTTCAGATATTCTCTTCCTTTACTGTAATCCTGAAACAGCTTTTTGGTTAGTGTTTCCTGAACTGGGTGGTGGGTTGGGCAGAGTCCGCTTTGCTGAAAGAAGTGTTGTCTGCAGATGTTCCGACGTGCGCCACACATCACACATATGCAGCTAAGACGAGCATGTAAACAACCCCGCCATCCACTGCCAAGTGTAAATTCACTCCCTACCAGCTATCCCCAAAGGATGTGGAACCCCCGGGGCCTCCCAGGTGGCACACCAGCCTTTCTGCTTCAGTGGTTTGGCCTCAGTGAGATCTGAATCCAGCTTGTCAAGCTCCCACGGGTGTTCGCAGTGTGAGACATAAAGCTTTTGTTGTCCACACAGTCATTCGAGACGGCACCTGTTTTGTTTGATTACGCAACAAAGGAAATGACCTTTGTTTATAATTCTCCTTCAAACCTACGAATAGGTCAGTAAGAAAGACGAATTTATTTTTCCTTTCAAAAAGAATTGATGAACCAGTTTGTTTGTTTGTTTGTTTGTTTGTTGTTTGTTTATGTGTGCACCTGCCATGGCATGCTTGTAGAGGTCAGAGACAGCTTAATGGCAGTTGGCCCTTCTGCCGTGAGGATTGAACTTGGGTCATCAGACTTGGCGGCAACGCACTTTTACTCTCTGAGCCATCTCACCAGCTCTGTCTGGGTTTTTTGAGGTTTGTTTTATGGCTCAGCACATACAGTATCCTAAAGAATGTTCCGTGGACGCCTCAGGCCGGGAAGGTACTTCTTCCTCCTCCTCCTCCTCCTCCTCCTCCTCCTCTTCCTTCTTGTGTCTGTGGTGTGCATACATATGTGTGTGCTTGTTTACATGTGTGCAAGTGCATGTGGAGGTGAGAAGCCCACGGCAAGTGTCTTATACATTGAAGCAAGATGTTTGCCGGTTCGTCTGGCATAGGTAGCCAGCTTGCCCTTGGGATGCATTTCCACCTTGCAAATGCAAGGATGTACACATGGAAGTCAGAGGATGACAGGAGGGAATTGGCTCTCTCCATCAGCCCTGAGATCAAATCCAGAGCATCAGGCTTGGCAGCAGGTACCTTTACCCACTGAGCTATCTTGCTGCCCACCTTCTCTCCCTTATGGAATTTCATATGTAGCTCAGAATGGCCTTGAACTTCTAACTCTTCTGCGCCAGCCCACTGACTGCTGCTAGGGATACAGCAGGTTACTATTGTGACTGCCTTCTTACGGCAGTGATGGGCTGGGTGGGGCCACACATCAAGATGAGTGTCCTCCTTGGTTGCTCACTACCTTATTCCTTTGTTTGTTTGCTTGCTTGCTTGCTTGCTTTTTTAGGTTTTTGTTTGTTTGTTTGTTTTTGTTGTTTTGATTTTTCAAGACAGGGTTTCTCCGTGTAGCCTTGGCCGTCCTGGACTCGCTGTGTAGACTTGCTGGCCTCGAACTCACAGCAATCTGCCTGCCTCCGCCTTTCGAGTGCTGGGATTAAAGGTGTGCACCACCACCACCTGGCTATTTTTGTTTTTTTAACTTCAATGTGGGGATCCGAACTCAGGTCCTCATGCCTGTGCAGCACAGCTTTACTAACTGAACCATCTCTAACTGCCTTAGGGTGTTATTTCTTATATGTACATGTGACTCTAATTATATCAATACAATTTTCAGTAAATAAACTTTTGATATAGATGGAAAAAACTATAGTGGTAAGTGTATGTGTGTGTATATTACACATGCATACATTTATCTATTCAGCAAGACTTCTGAGGAGAGTCTATTTGACTGACATTTTGCCAGCAAGCTGAGTTAAGTGACTAATTTGACTATCCCAACATACACAAAAGGGTACAAAAGAGATACAAAATAATGTTATTAAAAGCTGGCACTTGGATTGGAGAGATGGCTCAGTTGTTAAGAGCACTGCCTGCTCTTCCAGAGGTCCTGAGTTCAACTCCCAGCAACCCCACAACCACATGGTGGCTCACAACCATCTGTAATGTAATATGGCGCCCTCTTCTGGTGTGCAGGTGTAAATGCAGATAGAGCACTCATACATTAAATAAATAAATAAATAGGGGGAAAAGTCTGGCACTTAAAGCTTATTTGAAGCCTCAGTCACACATACACACACACACACACACACACACACACACGCACGCACGCACAAGCACACACATGCACCACCACTACTAAGAAAAACAACTCTAAAAGAAGAAAGGGGAAGCCTGCTATATTGGTCTTTGTCCAGAGTATGTGTGTCTCCCTGAGACAGAAATAGTCTGGCAAGTGACAGGGCCTGGGAACCTAGTGGGCACCCGCCTGTGGAGGGCTCTCTGTGGCAGGAGAATCTAGCAGTTGGCCAGCCAATCTGGCTGCTCTAGATTCTGCCTGCTGGCATGGCTCTCCCAGGGAGTGAGCCAAATCTGCAGGTCTCAGACCTTATTCCAACCCTGAGCTCATTTTACTCTAATCCCGAAGCGCTTTGCTTTTCCATCATTCCCAGGAAACTGGGTGTTTCATTGGGGGCTATAGAGCTCTGTCTGGCTCTCTGTCCTCTGTTTCCTTCTCTCCCTGTATAAATGACCCGAAGCTATCATCTAGCAGACATTGGTGGTGTAAGCTTGTTCTCCCGGCAGAGGAGCTGTGCACAGCATGTTTTGAGAGTGTGCTGGGCTGGAAGTGGATTTAGCAGATCCTGTGTGAGGCATTGAGAGCAGGGGGCTGGGCAGAAGAGTCACTGGTTCCTCAGCCAGTGTGCGCCATGTGCGTGTGCCGCCCAGAGGACAGTAGAGGTTAACTAGTCCTCAACTAAAATACCCAGGATCAGGGCACTTTGGAGCTCAGATTTCAGAATTATTTTCATATACATGAAGTACTGCTTTGGGGATAGAACCTGAGTCTAAATTCATAGACCTTACTGACACAACCAGAAAATAATTTTATATAACACTGTACACCTTTTTTTTTTTTAATGCATAAAACTGTGTGGTATTGAGTTTTCTACTTACCATGTTGGTGTTTGGAAAAGCTTCTGGTTTCTGGGCTTTTTTGGATGTTCAGCTTAGGGCTGCTCAGCCTGTCTAAAAGGCCTGTCCTGCTGCTCAGGGTGAAAGGCCCAGGCAGCTCAGCATGGCCAGCTCAGCTCCTGATCTTACTGAGAGATTGTCCTAACTTGCCTGGAAGATCTAAACAAAACCCTCCCCCTACTGAGCGGTGGGAAGAATATACGAGGACCAGAACCGAAGTGAGCATGGCTGTTATGGGCGAGGGGTAGCCGTGCCACTTGCACTCACAGGGGCTGCAGTTGCTGGTGGAAAACAGGGCCAGTAAACATTCCATCATGGATGGGGAGGGATGCGTGGGTCCCTGCCCCACGGCAGTGGAGCCCCAGTGAGCCCCAGGGAAGATTACAAGCCTGACTCTTTCCTGTTAGAACCTGTTCTATAAGCACCTAGGGGTTCCTGAAGTACCCCACCCTGTGTTAAGGAGACCCCAGCCTCCAGCAAACGACCTTCAATCATACCTGGAAGTTCTTCCCCCACCCATAGATAATTAAGTACTGTGTTCTCTTCTTGTTTGTTTGTTTTCAGGTTTTGTTTTTTTTTTTAAGACAGGGTTTCTCTGTGTAGCCTTGGCTGCCATGGAATCACTCTGTAGGAACTCACAGAGCTCCTCCTGCCCCTGCCTCCTGAGTGCTGGGATTAAAGGCATGTACCACCACCACCTGGCTTGTGTTCTCTTATTGTGTTAGGCCCCTGTGGTACTGCATGTAAATCAAGTGTCCTGGCTGGGCGTAGTGGCACACGCCTTTGAGGCCAGCCTGGTCTACAAAATGAGTCTAGGACAGCCCAGGCTACACAGAGAAACCCTGTCTTGAAAAAACAAAACAAACCAACAACCAACAACAACAAAAAAACCAAAACAAACAAACAAAATATCCTGGCCTTATCAAATCAGACACAGTCACCCACAGACCCCTCCCCACTGCCCAAGGTTTATAAATAAAGGTTGGCTGGCTTGCTCTCTCATGCTTGCACCATCTCTCTAGCATAGCTGTCTGAGACTCTACTTATTTTGGGGGAGAACTGCCACTGGACACCCAGGGCTTGACTGCCTGGCCTGTGTCTCACTGGACCTACCTGCCAGCCAGTTTCGGGCTTGTGCCCATTTCCTCTGCCATGCTTAGCACAGCACAAAGGGCTGTAACACTCTGTTATCATCATGGGCTTGTGAGGCTCCCTGGTCTCCACTGCCCTCTGATAACAGCAATCTCATTCTGAAAGAGCTAAGCTGTAACACTGTAGAAAACTCTTTCCACTCCCTGGTCTCCACTGCCCTCTGATAACAGCAATCTCATTCTCAAGGAGCTAAGCTGTAACACTGTAGAAAACTCTTTCCGCACCCCGGCCCAGTGCTGGCCTTGACCTAAAGTGCTCCAGCCATCCCTGAGAGAAAGGGGACCTGTGATCTTGAGATCTGTCTGTTCCTATCCAGAAACACCTGGAGCGCCCACTGGACGAAGACACCAGGCCACCTACAGGTACACTGAGTGACACACCTATAGTCCGCACATCTGTTTCACACACATATACACACATGCAGTCCCCACACACATACACACAGAGAGGGGGAGACACATTGGCTTTTACAAGTGTTCCCAAGGGCAGTGAAGCCAGTATCCTCCAGTGCCACAGTTAGAGAAGTGTGTAGCCTGCTCTCCTACCCTTGGCCTGTAAGCCAGAATTGTCCCCTCGTATTTTCTTTACAAGCCAGGCCATTTTTACAAGCAAGCCTTGACCTGTATCAGCGGGAAGTTGCCCGACCAAGCACTTGGGGAATAAAGGGGCCCTTTTCCTCTCAGGTGGTGAGAAGTGAGCTTGAGGGGACCTTGTCACTGATCTCTTCTGGCCAGGATTCCTGGGGACTGCGACAGTCATGTTACCGCCCCTATGGCATGACCGTCTTTAGGCTCCACTGTAGTGCGATGGCTTCAGAGAGGGGCCTGAGAGAGGTTGCTGGGGCTGCTGCCGTGGGTGTGTCAGGAATCTGTTATTGGAATGCAGGCAAGCCGGGCGTGGTGGCGCACGCCTGTAATCCCAGCACTTGGGAGGCAGAGGCAGGCGGATCCCTATGAGTTCGAAGCCAGCCTGGTCTACAAAGGTTGTCCAGGACAGCCAGGGCTACACAGAGAAACCCTGTCTCGTAACATCAAAAAATAAAAAATAAAAATAAAAAAAAGGAATGCAGGCTGTTCACCAATGACAGGCATTGGGAGTAGAGTGAGAATAAGACCTATAGGCAAGAAGAAAGAAATTGGTTTGCCTAGTTCTCAGTCACCCAGTTGCCAGATAGGTTTGCGTGATGACTTTCTGTGCAGCAAAGGACTGTGGGAACTAAAGGAACAGGACATGGGACGGGTCTCAGAGCTGTCAGAAGCTTGTGAGAAGCAGCTCACAAGCAAGCAAGACTGCATTTACTCCCCGCCTTCACTCCCCCTCACAGAGTGCAGACAAGGCAAGGACATCCCCCAGGGCAGAGGAATTCAGGAAGGGGCCTGACAGGAAAAGCTGGGATAATGTGCCTTCTGCGGGGCTGTGGCATGGTGTGCCTCTCTAAGGCTCTGGTGGGTGAGTCCTGTCAGGGGAGGAGTAAGAAAGGGTGATCTGGGTAGGAAGAAATCCCGGCAGCAGCAATTTCCCTGCCAGCACCAGAGGTGGGGCGAGCTTGGGTGCTGTGAAAGGAGAGGGGCCCATGAAGAACATGTGTGTGAGCATGGTGCCTTGTGGGGAGGGTGAGAGAGACAGAAGGTGTGTGGACAGTGTGCTGAGTGGCCAAGCCTTACATGCTGAGCCAGCATGGCAGGCAGTACCCTGTCCTCTCCTGACCTGCGCTGGTCTCCTTCTAATCACTGTGTTACAGCAGGATGCTGCCCAGTCATGATAAAAAACCAGTTTTCTGACCTTGAGGTGAGGGTGAGCGGAGAGAGGTGGGTCTCTGAGTCAGCTCCCGATGGTCAACGCTTCCTGTGCAGTCAAGAGCTAAAAAAGGGGACTTCCTGTACCACAGGCCACATGGGCTAGGGCAGCAGACCACCTGAAGCCCTGTCATTGTACATTTTAATAAAGTTGACATTTCTAGAAGATTAAAAATACGCTCAGAATAGTTGGTTCTTATTACCACCCCACCCTCAGCTCTCTTTGAATTATACTAAGTAAACATTTTCTTTCTTTCTTTTTTTTTTTTTTTTTTGAGACAGGGTTTCTCTGTGTAGCCTTGGCTGTCCTGGAGTCACTGTGTAGACCAGGCTGGCCTCGAACTCACAGCGATCCACCTGCCTCTGCCTCCCGAGTGCTGGGATTAAAGGCGTGCACCACCACGCCCGGCCAAGATTTTCTAAAATACATTTTTACTTACTTATTTGCAGTTAAATATTTTGCTAAAAATTAAAATGTAGCCAGGAGTAGGGGCACATGCTTTTAGTCCCAGCACTCAAGAGGCAGAGGCTGGTGGATCGCTGTGAGTTCCAGGCCAGCCTAGTCTATAAAGGGTGTCCAGGCCAGCCAAGACTACACAGAGAAACCCTGTCTCGAAAAACAAAATATAAATAAAAAATAAATAAAATAAAAATGCTTGATTTCTTACAAGCAACCTTAAAAGCTATCCTAGTCTTCAATGGGTCAAAATTATTATTTTTTTAAATAAGCAAACCAAATAACAGAAGTTGAAATCCTAGATAACAAAAATCCAACGTATTGTAAATGCCAACGGCACAAAGCCAAAACAACAACAACAACTAAACACCAGGAAGTCCAGACATGCAGCAAGCCTTAATGTCTGCAGCGCTCTCCTCACGAGAGATGATAAGGTGGCTTGTGCTGCTGCAGAGTATGGCCTGTACTCAAGATGCCCGTGGTCCAGCCTTCACTGATGCTGTATCCAAAACAGAAGGGGAGTGGCTGAACATAGAGCCTCTGGGAGCCCAGAGAACAGGGCTGCAATCTCTCTTCAATTTCAGAGCATTCTTAAAGGGGAATCTATAAAATACTGATATGTGTCTAAAGACTGACATGGTTAAAAAAGAAAAGAAAAGAAAAGAGCAGTTGTGTCACGGTGTCACACAGCCTTTGTCTCTGGCTCTGGTCACTTCTCTCTGGTGACCTATCTCCTATGAGAATCATGTTTTGTTTGCCTCGTGCCTCAGCGTCCGTCACTGTATTTCTCAGCACTGGATTGTTTAGACTTGCCCACTTTTGAGTTTTATGTAAACGGCCTAATGCGTTGTTGTGTGATGACTTGTTTCCTGTTCAAAAGCAGCTTGTGAGGATCACCCAGCGGGTGCGTGCAGGCCGTCGCCTGCTGTCTGGCCGTGGGTCTGTTTTATGTGTTTACTCATCCTACCCCTGACCACATCAGGTCAGCCCTGAACATGGGTTGCGTGGCCTCATCCATATCCCACAGTGCTAGGCTTAAGCACATCTCTAGACTGCAGAGTGTAGCGATTTCATTGCTGGCTCATAAGATGTGTGCGTGCTCAGTTTTATGAGGTATCGCTAGTGCTTGCCAGAGTGGACACCTGCAGCCTGTGAGACTGCTTGTTCTCTCATACTGGCTGAGCCTTGTGAGCTTTGGGTGTGTAGGGGAGGTGTCTGATAGTAATTTTAGTTCACATTTGCTTCGTTACCAGTGCAGGGGGCAGCTTTTCATGTATCCGCTGGCCACTAAAGTGTGCTCTTCTTGTGTGAGATGTCTGTTCAAATCATTCCCGGGCTTTCTGTGTGTGGGTAATTTTGATCTTAGTTATTGTGGCTTTAAAAACACATGTACTCAATGGTTTTCAGTGTGTGTTTAAAATATCTTCTTCAAGGGGCCG
Organism: Acomys minous; assembly: GCF_964271855.1. Taxonomy (NCBI): domain Eukaryota; kingdom Metazoa; phylum Chordata; class Mammalia; order Rodentia; family Muridae; genus Acomys; species Acomys minous. Next base: position 126,959,579 of record NC_140486.1, on the reverse strand, counting down.
GGAGAGATGCTCAAGGGACAAAGTGCCTGCTGTACAGGCATGGGTTGTTCTGATCCTAACATCCAGGTTTAAACAAGTTGGCATGGTTGCAAGCCTTTAGTTCAAGGGTTGGAGGAAAAGGAGACGGGGAGATCCGAGGAGCTCACTGGCCACATGGACGAGCCAGTGAGTGAGCACTTGGCTCAGTGAAAGGCCTTGTGTCAGAAGATAAGGTGGCACACAGTGGAGGAAGATGGCCCACACCAACCCCTGGCCTCCATGTGCACACAGGCACACGTAACTACACAATGCTACACACACACACACACACACACACACACACACACACACACACACACAACCCCCTCAGGGTTAGGTCTGAGCTCTCCACTTTATCTTGTACCTAGTTGCTTCATTATCACTTCCTTACATTCTATGGTAGATGATTTATCAACTCTTCCCCACTGTAGGGTTTCCTTTGGGTGGTTTTTTTCTTCTCCTCCCACAAGGTTTCTCTGTGTAGCCTTGGCTGTCCTGGACTCGCTTTGTAGACCAAGCTGCCTTTGAACTCACAGCGATCCACCTGCCTCTGCCTTCTGAGTGCTGGGATTAAAGGCGTGCGCCACCACCGCCCGGCCACTCTGTCGTCTTTAAGGAGTACTTTTGGTCCCAGAGAAGTTGTAACCGTAGGGATAAAGATCTGTAATGGTAGTTTCTCAGTTAGAAAGCAGCAATATGGTTTTTTGATCCAACTATTCCAGTTTCGGCCACTAGGAGTCCTTCCCTGTTGTCTCTGGTGTCCTGGTGACAGTGTCCTACTTCTTTCTCGCACAGTAAGTTGCTCCAGGCTTGTCTTGTATGTACTTTCCACTAAAAGGCGCTGCTTTCTTTCATTAGAAAATGGCAGCCATGGGGCCTGGGCGGTGGTGGCCCACGCCTTTAATCCCAGCACTAGAGAGGTAGAGGCAGGCGGATCGCTGAGAGTTTGAGGCCAGCCTGGTCTACAAAGGGAGTCCAGGACAGCCAAAGCTACACAGAGAAACCCCGTCTCAAAAAACCAAACCAAACCAAACAAACACAAAAAAGGAAATGGCATTAAAATCCAGTCTGATTTCATGTGTGCTTAGTGCTGTCATTGCTTTTCTGTCCTTTAAATGAGCAGAGCTAGGAAATACACCGATGCATGTTAACTGAAGTACAGCTGCCCACGTCTAAGAGAAACAACTGTTCCTGTTGGTGCCCTTGAGCCGCAGGCTTCATCCTAGCCTTGGAGATCAGTGGAAAGACTGTTTCAAAACTGTTGTCATTGAGCAGAATCCCTCCCTAGCTTTTGTTTTTAATGATTTTCTTAGAATATAAAGTTACTTTGTTTTCCTTTCAGAAACTCCTGCCCAGGAGTTTCAGAGTTTAGAGTATAACTTCTGTTAGGAGCTAAATTTTCCTTAGTAATAAGTTCTTTTTTAAGCTTTATTTTGTGTGTGAGGGTTTAACCTGCATGAGTGTATGTGCACCACTTGTGTGCCTTGTGCCTAATAGGTCATCAGATCCCCTGGAGCTGTTTAGCTCATCCAGTTCCTTGGGGGTAAATTCAATCCTAGTTTCAGGACATCTCCAATTTCTCCTCACACTGCATCAACAGCTACCAGGAGCAGCAGGGTGGGTGGGTGGGTGGGGAGCACTAGCAGCCTGCTGCTTTCTCAGAGCCCCCAGCCTCTCTTTGGGTCTGGCTTTTATCCCCACTGACAAAGACCAGGCCCCCACACGAGGCACTTCCCAGCTGACAAACATCACATACCCTCTCAGGAGGCAGTGATCAGCTGTGGACAAACTGGAGCAGCCTCCATATGCCACACATGGGATTAAAACAAAAACATGTTTACATAGAAACCAAAAATTCCATACCGTATGTATGTATGTATGTATGTATGTATGTATGTATGTATGTATGTATGTGTTTTAAGGTGAGTGGGAATGTTAGCTGGCAAGCAAATCCTCGTAGTCTGACAATATCTTTGTGTCCACCCTCTAGAGTTGAGGTTTCAGGCGCGCCCCACTATGCTTTTATGTAGGCCGTGGGGATCATATGGACACAACAAGCACACACACTGTTCCAACCCTTGACGACACATTCATCCCCCGTCACCTCAGCCTACGCTCGCTGTCGACCAGACACAGCTGTCAGTCGGTGCGCTGCTCTTCGTAAGCCTACATCCACAGAAGGCTCCGTGTGAAGAGATGAAACAGAGCCAGAGTGAGGAAGGAGCTTACCCCAGGCCTTGAACTGGCAGGGCCTGGCTTTAAACCTGTCACCAGCTCCAGACCCTGTGAAATGACAACCCTGAACCAGGACAGGGAATGGCGTCCAAGCTATGGAGAGGAGAACTGGTCTAATCAAGACTCTGGAACTCACAACTCTCCCGGGGGTGGGGGTGGGTGGGGTGGGGTGGGGGTGGGGGGGTTTCTCCAGCCTCTTCAGGGCGAGCCAGCATTTGTTTGAGAAAGGGTCTTTGGAGGAAAAGGGATGACTGATTCTCTTAAGAGAACCCATGTTTTTCCACAGTCTTTCTTCTATTTCAAATTCTAATATTCCTCATGAGAAACCATCCGTTTAAGCCTGTGGCTAAGAACCCGACACCACTGGCTGGAATCTGACACCAGGGATTTGGCCTCAGGTGACAACCTCAGTAAGCAGGGCAGACCTCATGGGAACAGCCGTTCTCCCCAGGGTGCCCATGTCCCTCGACCGGAAGGGCTTACTTAGATCTTTGCAGCAGGGCATTGTCCAATTAGATGCTTACTTTGAAGGTGGCGAATATTCTTCCTTTTTCAAAAAGGAGTTGATTTGGGTTTTTAGTTCAGAGCTGAGGATTTTGCTGAGTTCAGCATTGTCAACGCGGCTTCATCTGTGTGTCCCGCAGACATTGTGGGTATTTGGAAAACATGCACACTCATGAGAGTATGCCTCTCAGCAGTGTTTGAGGGGATGGGCAGGCATGAGGAGCCACTTCATGGCAAATGGGACCTCTGCAGACTTAACACCCCCACACACACTCAGCCCCAGCCCCACCCCCTCACTGCCCCCCACCCCCCTACCCCCCCACCTCCGCTGTCCTCCTCCACTGAGTTGGTGGAATGTTGTGAACTATTCCTGCTGCTTTGGCTGAATGCTTTAAATGTGGGATGGTTTTGATGAAAATAGCCCCACTAGGCATTTAACGGGCGGGCGTCACTGTTTCTGTGTTATTGGGGGCAGCTTGGCCTTTCTTTTTATTTTACATTTATTTATCATGTGTGTGTGTGTGTGTGTGTGTGTGTGTGTGTGTACATATACGTGTATGTAAATACCACAGCAGCACATGTGTGGAAGACAGTGGAAAAACCTGAGGGAGCCTGTTTTCTCCTTCCACTATGTGGGTCCCAGGGACTGAACTCAAGGTGCCTGGCTTTGTGGCAAGCAGCTTAACAAGCTGAGCCATGTGTGGGTCCTTGGTTGGTCCTTTAAACTCAATCTTGGAATGACTGGTAGAGAAAACAAAAGTGCAGCGCACAATATTTAAGTGAGATGCTAAGTGCTCTATCCTAGGAGTGTAACAGAGTGTAAAGTGCATAGTTCTTGCTCACACAGAGTTTAAGAACTCGAGTGTGCATGCTAGAAATCATGAGGTCCAGTTTGAGGAAAAGTTCCTATCTGTTGTTGCGTTTCTGTTTTTCTACCCAGAATGGTGTCTGAGCAGTGGCTGTTTTGTCACAGCTTTCGTATGTTCATTTTGATTTCTAAACCCTTGGCTTCATAGTATTTAAAACACAGCAAACTGGGTGCTTCAGAGCACCCCTCACCCGGGGTCACTCTCCAGCTTATAAGCACACAGGACACTTCGTGGAAGCATGCTACTGTGCTAAATTCTAAGGCTTATCCAGAGAAGAGACTGCTAGTTCAAAGATCTGGGGTACGGGGCTCTTTGTGTCTGGCAAGCTCAAAACTCACACTGGTGTAGGTGTGCGATGCTGGAAGAGCTCGGAGTATGTCTGGAGAGGGTCTTGGGTGGTTTTGTTCCATCTCCTGAACACGCCTCAGAAGACACAGATGGTGCAGGTGATCTGCACGGACTCGTCCCATGCCGTGGTTCTCCCATCAGCAGTGCTTGCACATCACACACACACACACACACACACACACAAATACATGTGCGTGCACACACGAACACATGTACATGCTCTCTCAGCACTCTGACACCGCCTGTTAGTGAGTGTTTTGATCATGGTTTGTCCGTGGGGTGAGCAAATACCATGAGGTCCATTCTCGTGGGAATTGTCTCTCACTGTTAGGAGGAGTGGAAAAAGCAAGGTTATTTCCTGATAAGTATGAGAGTAGGCAATCTGTGTCTACACATGAGTAACAGCCGGTGAGAAAGAGGAAACCTTCTCTTCAATTGTGAGAGCAGCGTATGGTTAAGATGCCTAATTTTGCCTTTTTGTGTAGATGTGATATTTTAACTTTTGAAAATTTAAATCTTAGGAATGAATTCAGGCAAGAAATGAGGTGGCCTCAACAGATGAAGCATCACAGCCCCATTGCAGGTCATGAGCGAAGAATTAAGTGAAAATAATCCATATTTTTCCTTGGGTGGGATGACTCAGCCTTATAAAGATGCCAGTTTGCTCAAAGGTAACCCATGAACCCACTAAGGCATCAGACCAGTTACCCAAATACCTGCACACGAGCAATTTCAGAATAGTCCTTTAAAAAAGTATCTAGAAACAACAGACAGACAAAGGGTTCTATTTGGGTGGCATAGGGTCAACAAATCCCAGGAGATACTGAAGTGTAAACATCCCAAGGAGTAACACAGAGAAGACTAGTGACCATAGAGAGCCAGGGAATGAGGTGAAATATGCAAGGATATCTAATTTAATCATAAAGCTGATATAGAAAAATGGTGTCAACAGGGGAGTCATTCAATAAATACTGTTAGGGTAACTAGCTAGTTGTGGGGGAAATGAAATAAGATAAAAGAAAAATAGAATACATATTTTAATATAAAATAATAAATCATGCCGGATGTGGTGGCACATGCCTTTAATGCCAGCACTCGGGAGGCAGAGGCAGGCGGATCTCTGTGAGTTCAAGGCCATCCAGGTCTACAAAGCAAGTCCAGGACAGCCAAGGCTAAACAGAGAAACTCTGTCTTGAAAAAAAAAAACCAAATAGTAGTAGTAGTAGTAGTAGTAGTAGTAGTAGTAGTAATAATAATAATAATAATAATAATAATAATAATAATAATAATAATAATAAAAAAGTTAGAGGATAACAGGGCTGGAGAAATGGCTCTGTGGTTAAGAGCACTGGCTGCTCTTCCACAGGACCCAGGTTCAATTCCCAGAACCCACCATGGTGGCTTACAATTGTCTGTAACTCTTGTCCAGGGATCTGATGCCCTTTTCTGGCATCCATGGGCACTGCATGAGTGTAAAGCATGTGTGTGTGCACATACACACAAATAAAAAAAGAAAACAATACAAGGGAACTCACAGAACTAAAGTAAGGTATATGGGCATGGTATGAGACACCGAAGGCAGCGAGGAGAGCAATTAGTAAGACGGGCGGAGCAGATGGTGCCCAGCAGTTTCGAGCACTGGCTGCTCCTGTGGAGGACCTGGGTTCAGTTCTCTGCGTTCACACTGAGCAGCTCACAGTCCTGGTCCAGGGAATCTGACTCCTTCTTGCCTCCAAAGGCAAGATCCAGAAGAGCCTCACAGAAAAATGTCTGTGGCTTATGGAAAGTTTTTGCCATCCATGAATAAAAAAAGTATTCAGAATTAATGTAAGATTTCCCTAATTCAAGACAATCATACAAAATATGACAGTTTTACTTTTGTGGCCATTTACTGAAATGAATGCTTTTTTTTTTTTTTTTTTTTTTTGGTTTTTCAAGACAGGGTTTCTCTGTGTAGCCTTGGCTGTCCTGGACTCACTTTGTAGACAAGACCAGCCTCGAACTCACAGCAATCCACCTGCCTCTGTCTCCCAAATACCGGGATTAAAGGCATGAGCCACCACTGTCCGGCTGAAATGAATGTTCTTAGTGTGTGGTTATCACAGCTCGTGCGTCCCCTCCCCACTTGTCTGTGGAATACTGGCCTCCCTGGGGTTTGAATCCTATCTGAATATTCTGTCAGTCAGTGGAGGACGATCCTAGGAGCTAAACCTCCCACAAACGCCTCAGGAGGAGGTCACACTGTTCCGGCTGAGCCCACTGAGTTGACCTTCCTCACAGGTGCGGTTTCTGGGCTTCCTGGTGTTGGGGGAGGAGGCCCAGGGATGCTTGAATAGTCCTGAAATTAGAGTCAGCTGCCACGTTGCCTGGTAACATCCCAGCACAACAAAACAAAGACCCCCTCTTGGGCAGTATGGGCAGTACTGGCCAGTTGAAATTCTAGAGCCTGTGAGAACACTGCGTCCTGACCTCACTCCCCTGCCGAGAACTCTCTGAGCACAAGTGACCTGAGTCCAAGGGACGTGGAACTGGCTACAGTTCCGAGCTTGATAAGACCCGGGCTGATAAGTTCCAGAGTCAGGGCCACAAGGAGCCTCCCTTTGGTGTTACCTTCACCTCAGAAACCTCTTCCTGGCCCTCACGGAAGAGTGGGCTAACTTGTATCTCGCTGAGTTTCCAGTTGGCCTCAGCACTAACAGCGCTTCCTGTTAGGTCAACGCAGCCACCTCCAAGGTAGCACGTACTGTGAGGCTACCTGCACTAAAACAAAACCATGGTTCTGTCTGGCCTTTGCACAGGCAAAATTGGCCGCGAATTTCTTCCTCCTAGCCGCCGCCCCCCTCCAGGGTTTCTCTGTGTAGCCCTGGCTGCGCTGGACTTACTTTGTAGATCAGGCTGGCCTCGATCCACCTACCTCTGCCTCTTGAGGGCTGGGATTAAAGGCCTGTGCCACCATGCCCGGCTGAGAATTTCTTAAAATACAACAGGATGTCGTTTTCCTTTAAGATAATCATGTATTTCTTCCTTCTCTAGGCATCTTTGTTTACTTGTTGTTCTTGTTTGTTTGCAAGGCTGAATTCCTGCACTCAAACGAGCAACTTTCTGGCTTTGCTTTGTTTTTAAATCTTTTTGCCGGGCCTGATGGTACACACTTGTAATGTCGGGTTCTCGGTGTCAGGCGGAAGGACTAATTAAAAGCCAGCCTTGTCTGGCCTACATAATCTTTTCCAGACCAGCCTGGGCTATGTTTCCAGACCGTATCTTCAAAAACCAAAGGGAGGAAAATAAGCGTCACTAGTTTTTATAGCACATGCATTTCAGGCTCCCAGGTAAAGTGAGAAGATAATTTGTTGCCCTTATCCCTTTCCCCAGGTCTGGCCACTGGGGGACAAGATAGAATTAGGCCAGAACCTTCGCTGCCCGAAATGGGCCTTCGGGGAAGAACCTGGAGCTTAGTAGAGGTGGACCCCACCTTCGCTGCACCTTAGGGGCTCACTGTGCTTGGCAGCCGGGAGTGACACAACCTCCTGGTACATTCTCATGACAAACCACGAGAGAGTTGGCCCTGAAATTCAGGTCTGATAGCTAGAGGGTTTTACCAAATAAAGAGGTGAGGAAAACGCATCATCAGCCACTATGGGATGTCTCTTCGACTTCTCCAGCCCTGCCTGCTTCCCACTGGTCCACGAAGGATGGACCCTGGCCTTCGCTCTGTCTCCACCCTCACCACTCAGCCAGCCTGTGGCTGGAGAGCCCCAGCTTTTGTGAAAGGTGTGGACTTAAATCGTCTCATCGGAACCCCGAGTAATGCTGACATTGCATTGAAGGGACATGCAGAATGTGGTCAGCTTGGAGAGAGGATGGGGGGGTGGGGGGAAATCCCTGTCAATGCTTTCCAGCTTGTGACTTTTTTGTGGTTCTGTGTGTAGCATGGCGTCAAAGTTCTATGGGTAGTTTTTACTATTGAAGGTAACTACCTCACACCTGGATCTTGGCCTGGGCCAGCCAGTTTCGGTTGAACTGTGTCAATGCCTGTCACAGTGCCCATCATTTAACAGATACTTAGTATTTGTTGAGGAGCCATCAAAACGTTGGATATCGCTGGGCGGTGGTGGCGCACGCCTTTAATCCCAGCACTCCGGAGGCAGAGGTAGGCAGATCGCTGTGAGTTCAAGGACAGCCAGGTCTACAAAGGGAGTCTAGGAAAGCCAAGGCTACAAAGAGAAACTCTGTCTCAAAAAACCCGAAACCAAACCAAACCAAAAACACTGGATATCAAGGCTGGAGAGGTGGCTCAGTGCTTAAGAGCACTTGCTGTTCTTCTGGGGTGCGGGGGGGGGGGCCAGCTCACAACCATCTGGAATTCCAGTTCCAGGGGATCCATAGCTCTCTTCTGACTCCTTGGGGTACCAGACATGCATGAGGTATGCTGACCAAATGCGCGCTCTCTCTCTCTCTCTCTCTCTCTCTCTCTCTCTCTCTCTCTCTCTCTCTCTCTCTCTCTCTCACACACACACACACACACACACACACACACATTAAATGAGCAAACACTGGCTATCATAGCCCTCCATAGTCATAACTGCCAAAGGCCGATGGCAGCAGCCTTCTAACCTGTGCACAGTTTCTCCTGACACAGAGCCTGGGGAGTTCCTCTACGTGGACCACTGTAGGTGACTACGTATGCTCTCACCTTGCAAAGGGTCTTCTCTCAGGCTGTAGTCACGCCGTTCTGACTGACAGCAACCAGTGCCTTACGTTCCTGTCCCACTCTGACACAGACCATAGCTGGTGGAGACTCTGCTCACTGAGCCGCCTAGGTACCACATCGTTAATGCCTCATTTCAGGCTCCAAGCTGTGGGTCTCGCCCAGCCCCAAATTACCCACAGGTTTGCCCAGCAGACAGAAAATGACAGGGCTCCCTCGGCCTCCCTCATGTTGCTTGCTGGTATGAGAACAGGAAAGCACTTGCTTAGAATTCTAGTTCAGTTATAAAGGTTGCACACTCAGAACAGCCAAATGGAAGAGGTGCGCAGGGTGTGTCTGAGGACCCGGGAGGAACAAGTCTGCAGCCTGGGAAATTCAGTATCAAGCCACCCTCAGGTTTTTTGACTCCAACATGGCGTTTGGACCATCTTAACCTGTGGAAAGGAGAACACTGGTTTTTACAGGTGGATGGGCAAAGAGGCCGACCCAGGGCCGAGCTCCCTCCTTACAAACATCTTAATCCTAACCCTCTAGCTTAACCTGCTTACAGGTCTCACCTCTCAGGACTTCTGTGATGACAATGAAATTTCAATGCGGTTTGAAGGGAAGGGCTATCCAGACTTCAGGGTTCTTCTGGTTCTGCAGCCTGGAAGGTCCATAACCAATACTTAAAATCACTTTTTCCCCCCCTCTGTAGGAATTTACTCCTTCTGTGGAGAGTTTTATAAATATGTGTTTTGTCTATGGTTGCCAGAGACGAACTGCTACTATTTTTCCTCCTCCTTTTCTTCTCTTTCCTTTTTGAGACAGGGTTTCTCTGTAGCTCTGGCTCTCCTGGAACTCACTATGTAGACCAGGCTGACTTTGAACTCACAGAGACCCAGCTACTGGGATTTAAGGCACGTACCTCCATGCCTGATAGAGGCCAGCTTCTAGGGTGCACCCACTGTCGCTGACAAGTGCTAAGTTGTTATTCTACAGGGACACAAAGGTGTGGTTTCCACAAGTACCGTTTGTTGGGTCTCCTGAGTATTTGTGCTTCACAGGCAAGCGTTCAGTTCTTGACGGGTCTGCCCTCTTTTCCAGGGAGGTGCCGCTGAAGGATGCTAAGGAGTACGCTGAATCCATAGGTGCCATCGTGGTCGAAACAAGTGCGAAGCATGCCATTAATATTGAGGAGCTCTTTCAAGGAATCAGTAAGTGCCCTGCTTGTGTTTTCAGCCCGACTTAGCTTGCATGGTTATGCTTTGGGGAGTCCAAAACTAACCTTTCATCTGTGTGAGTTTATCTGCTGCCATCAGCAAACCCTGAAGAGTCTGACCAGAAGTCATCCTAAGAGCCCCTCACCTTCTTTTCTTTCTTTCTTTCTTTCTTTCTTTCTTTCTTTCTTTCTTTCTTTCCTTTTTCAAAGAGTGTGATGCTTGGCTTTAATTTTCTTTTTTTTTTTAAGGCATTTTTAATAGAAATCAGGTTATATCACTTACCCCCTTCCTTCCCTCCCCCCAGGCTTCTCCCAGGTTCTCTCCTGCCACCCCCTCCCGTGTCCCTCACCATTCTCAAGTTGGTAGCCTCTTCTTCTTTGATTAGTGTTGCTCCATACATATATGCATGCATACATATGCTCAAATGCATAGATGCAGCCTGGAGGGCCCATTTCTCTTATGTATATGGCTCCAAGGCTGACCACTCTGCATCAGCCAGTCAACAGAGCTCCCATCCACGGGGAGGCTAGTCCTCCTTGTCCCCCGCGGTCGGTCATTAGTTGTGGCCCCGCGTCTAGACTGCTCACCCGTTTGCGTGGGTATTGCTGTTGTTCCAGTCTTGTTTGTGCAGCCATTTTTAAGAGAGACTGTTTCACTTCCCACTTCCTGAATGTCTCTAATTCTGTGCCTCACTCTGTTCCTTCTGTTTTGTGACTGAAAACGACATAGTCATTGCAAGAACAGAATATGTGATTGTAATTATGCTTGCCATTACACTTACAACTAAAGATCATCGTGTGTTTGGGGCATTGTATTCAGTATTTTGGTGGTGGAGATGAAGTGGACGCAGGTATGGTTGAAGTTCAGGCATTACATGACTAAGCAAACTAAGGGAGCCTTTTAGTGATTTATTTTACCAGATAATTGTCCACACACACACAAAAATATTTCCTTCTCAAGTGACCTAAAGTGGGGAACTTGGCAGAGGGTTTGTTTGTGAACTTTCTGTTACTCTTGTTCATGACGAGTGACAGCTCCAGGTCAGGCTGTACTTCTCTTTCCTTATGGCGTTCTCCCATGGATGACCAACCTCAGCTGTTTACCTCAGGTGGCTGTGTTGACACATCTGTCTGCAGCTGTGAAGTTTCAAGGGCCCCGGATTTCACCTTCATAAACTCCGGCCATGGCCTGTGTTCAGGCTTCCGCCACAGAAGGGCCTGCCAACCGACCACGGGCCCAGGAACTGCTCAAAGCCTTAGTCATCAGTCTTATCAGAGGCTGGGTCACTGAGATGTCACCATTGCAAGTCCTGTCGCCCCACTGTGGGGTGAGCAGAACCTTTATCAGTTACCAGCTGTCCTTAGAAAGTGACAGCTCTGGGCGGTTCCAAAAGGGATGTGGCCCCATCAGGGCCCCCTTCTGCATGTGAGGTCGCTTTTGGTTGAATTCAAGGCCGTAGCTCACAAGATGGAGCTGTTTTACATTTTCCTGGTTCCAGTCCTTTGCTTTAGATTCCGAAAACAAACAGCAGAGAGCCTTTGGTTTGTTTGTGTTGGCCTGAAGGAGAATTCACTGACAGTTGAGAACTCTGACCTGATTGCTTCCACTGTATGAAAGTGTGCAAAAGAAAAGGGTGGTGCTAGGCCTCACCTCTCCCAATAGCCCTGGGCCCTGTCGCTATGGTGACCTTGCTGCCTTGCCTTCCATCCACCTCCATGAGTATTTGTCCTGTTGCTATGTATACTGCAGTGTAGAAACCTCGAGCTCTCTGGAGCTGTGACTCTTCGCTGTTGGGCACCTGGCATTCTCTTGTCTCAGCTTCTTCTGTGATGGATTGTAGGAGCACGGACTCTCTGTGCTGTCACTAGGAGACATCGTGAGAACTTTGATTCGAACTTACAACATCGGGCCCTTTATCGCCTTAGAGTAAGCCGATTCGTGTCTAGTCCCATGAGGTTTTTCTGGCATGTTCATCTGTTAAACATTTTCATTTTAAAAGTGTTTTGTTGTTGCTTGTTTTGTATTTATTTTTTGAGATAGGGTTTCACTATGTAGCCCAGGTTGGCTTGTACTTGAAGCGATGCTCTTCGCTCAGCCTCCTGAGCACTGGGATTATAGCCCACAAGCATGCGCAGACAGTTCTAACAAGCTACCCTACACCGCACCTCAGCATCTGTGATTGTACGGCTTGTTGTGTTGTGTAGAACCCATGCCCTCGGCAGTCCGAGCTTCCTGAGCCAAGGCAGGGCGTCAGAGCTGAAGCTCTGTTCTTTCCGCGCACTGCATTCACCTCACAACCTCTCTGAGCTTGATGAAAGTCATTACTAGAGCCGGGTGTGGTGGCACACGCCTTTAATCCCAGCAGTCAGGAGGCAGAGGTAGGCAGATTGATGTGAGTTTGAGGCCAGCCTGGTCTACAAAGCGAGTCCAGGACAGCCAAGGCTACACAGAGAAACCCTGTCTCAAAACAAAACAAAACAAAACAAAACAACAACAGTCATTACTAAAATAAAAAAGCCAAATGAAGATCGTAAAGAGAACAAGAAGCCTTGAACTTATGAGTATCGGCATCTCAGAAAGACGTCTTTGTAGACCTCAGCCACTATAAATCCCTTTCCATGCTAGGAGTCTTTGTGGTTCATGGTGATGAAGATTTTGAATAATTACTTCCTCATATTCTAGTGGTCTGCTTCATTTAGAAAAATAAGTCTTTGGCTTAAGCATGAACTAATTGCAACTTCAAACTCCTACACAAGCCCATGTCTCCTCCTCTTCTGTGCCAAATAAACAACTGTTTGTTTCTGTTTAGTATACTTTAATTATAAATACTTAGCTAAAAGAAAAAAAAAGCTTGTAGCTTTCTGGTGGACTTTCTAGTCACTTCTTCACGCCCACCACCTACCTCCTCTCTCACCTACCTGCCTGTTCCACTTCCATCTTCTGCTTTTCCTCATCAGCATCTGTCTGTGCTGATCCGTCCATCCATCCTTCCAGCTGTCGCTAGCCACTGGTCTATCTATTTGCCGTCTCTTTCCATTATTTCTAGCTATCCGTCTCTGTCCGTCTCTATCGATCCATCCATCCGTCTGTCTGTCTGTCTGTTATTTCTACCCATCTACTTCTATCTCAGTCTCCCCCACCGATATCTATGAACTCTGGCACCTTCCTCTTGCTACTGTTTCAGGCGAATTGCGTCAAAATGGGGTTTTGTAGCCAAAGCACAGGTTAACTTAAAGCAGGATTCCAACTACGTCTGAATACACTGCAGCAGGCTTTTCACGTGTTTCCTTCTCACTGTTGCTGCTTGTATTACACACGCTCTTACCCAAGCTTAAAATAGAGCTGGAGATTGCTGACACCTATGCTCTCAGCGCGGTGTCGCGGAGACAAACATGCCCCAGAGAGAAGGTACAATAAAACCCGAGGAACAGCCGTGAGAATAACAGCCCCTTTAAAAGGCGTACGCACACAAAATTAATTCACACTGACTTGGATGAGGACACAGATGCATCCCTTTTGTGTTCCCAGAGTGTTCATACACCAGAAATGAGACAACTGTGTTTTCTGAAAAGAAGCCAGCACATCTTCTAACGGCAAACCGTTCACCAAAATGTTATATCTGTTGAAGACCACAGCTGTTCTAGACAGGGACCTTGTCACTGCCCTATCCCGGCTGGTCCAGGCTGTGTGTTCTATGATGCCACATCCCCTGGCACCTGTTCTTTCAGGTGCCCTCCACAGAGGCTTATCTCCAGACCTACTTTATCCTGCTGTGTGTCCCTCACTCTCTTCTCCCCGGGGAGGCTGTTCCTTTTTCTTTCTTGGCTAAGAAAATAATGGTACTCTTGATATTTGTTTTTTTAATGGTATAAGAAAACACAAAGACTGCCCTGTTGCTGCTCAGCTATTGCAGTGTTTAAAAACCCAGAACAAACAGTGTTGATGCCTTCCGGAGCACTGCACACTGCTCTGCGTGAGCCGGGAACCGGGGGCTGCAGCACTGGGACGTCAGACCTGCTGCTTCTTTCTTGTTCCGTCGCTGTCCCTGGACCACAGGGGATGCCTCGCCTTCTCCTTTTACAAACCTCTTTCTTCCCAGGTTCATTCAGTTCTCCTTCCTTCCCGGAGAACTGTTCCAACTCTCCCCTGTATGATCCTTGAATGTGGTCCTAGTTAGTGGTCTCTCTCGCTGTTTTGACACGTGACTGTGTTCTGTCCCTCCGTGGCTCTCTAAATGCCTGCACCTGTGTGTATTAAGGTCTTCGGTGGCAGCACCTTTTCCCAGTCTTTATGAGGCTGATCCTGGTAAGCAGTGTAGGGCCAACTCGCAGTTTGGATTCAGATCACATCTGTATCCCATAATGTTCCGGAATAGTGTCTCTATGGGCTCCCTAGATCACAAGAAATGTACTACTTTTCTATGGTGACTCAAGTTTGAGCAATACCAACAAATTGGACAAGCCTAGACTCTCTCCTTTCAATTTTTCAAAAACTGCATGGTGTACGTTGATATGAATTTGACGTCATGCTAGACATTGTGGTGAAATGGAAGGGCGAGGGCAGGTAGGGACTTTAGGTGGGTGAAGAATGCCTCCCCAAGGAAAAGATAATCCAGAGCTGAGAAGGGAGAACTCAGTAGCCACGCCTGAGGCACATTTGCCAGGGACCACAGTAGTCAAGTCCCTGCAATGGAAACGGATGGGTGCCGCCGCCGAGAGCAGCAGCGGGAGATGGAAGTCGTGGAGGCAGGCTTGTAATGGGGATCGGATGTGGTATTCCCAGTGCGATAGAAAGTCCCACTTATGTTTAAAGCAAGTTAGCATTTACAAAGACATTCCTCCTCAGGAGAAGGAACACTGGCCGAGGGTGTATTCAATGTTGGGTTGGGATGATCAGCGAATCTAGGATAGAGGAGACTGGAGCTCAGTGGACGTTCCGCTGGGAAACAGCTCAATGCTCCTGGCTCTAACAGCCTGAGGAGTCTTTCCTCAGAGACTTCTACTCTGATGAAGCCATGAGATTCATTTAGACTTGAGAGAAATAATTTTAGAATGGGCCAGTGTGGTTATTGGAATGAGAAGGCTCACATGTTTGGCCACTTGGCCCTCAGCTGGTGATGTTGTTTGGGGAGCTTCTAGAACCCTTAGGAGGTGGAGCCTTGCTGGAGGAAATAATTTGTAGTTTGAGTCTGGTGTGGTGGCACCCGCCTTTAGTCCTAGCACTCGGGAATCAGAGGCAGGCGGATCACTGTGAGTTCGAGGCCAGCCTGGTCTACAAAGGGAGTCCAGGATGGCCAAGACTACACAGAGAAACCCTGTCTCGAAACACCTCCTCCCCGCCCCCCCCCCCAAAAAAAGAATTTGTAGTTTCACACCACTTCATTTTTATTCTCTCTGCTTTGTGGTCAAGGCTAAAGATGTGGTCTGGGCTTCTTGCTCCAGCCACCTGCTGCCACACCTCCCCCACCTGCTGCCACACCTTGCCCACCTGCTGCCACACCTTGCCCACCTGCTGCCATACCTCCCCCACCTGCTGCCACACCTCTCCCACCACTAACGGCTTCTCCTTCTGGATCCATGAACCCAAATAAAATCCTTCTTCCTCCACAGGCACTTTTGATGCTAAAATCTTCTCTTGAAAAACACCTTGGAGACTTTGAGAGTGTTAGACTACGGTTTCTTTGTTTTGGGTTATTTGATGTTAGTTTAAGAACAAATGAGATGGGGGGCTGGAGAGATGGCTCTGAGGTTAAGAGCACTATCTGCTTTTCCAAAGGTCCTGAGTTCAATTCCCAGCAACCACATGGTGGCTCACGACCATCTATCATGAGATCCAATGCCTTCTTGTAGTGGGCAGAATACTGTACACATAATAAATAATTTTTTTTTGTTTCTCTGTGTAGCCTTGGCCATCCTGGACTCACTTTGTAGACCAGGCTGGCCTCGAACTCACAGTGATCCGCCTGCCTCTGATTCCCGAGTGCTGGGATTAAAGGCGTGCGCCACCACGCCCGGCATAAATAAATATTTTTTAAAAAGGACAAATGAGAGATATTTTGGTTTTGTTTGTGTCACTATGATCCCTCTCTGGCCTCCCTCTGGCTTTCTAGATGGTGAGATGGGGCATTTTTAACATAGTGGAGAGTGGCCAAAAAGATTGTGTCAATCTATATTTTAGGCAGGTTTTATACTGTTTCCAAGCCTCTAGAATAAACAGCTTCTCCTGAGGCTGGCCAGGTGATTGACAGACCCATTTGAATTAACTCTTAGGAGAGAGGACCCTGCCATGTCCTTGTCCTCTACCAGAAGCCTCTTAGAAGGCACTTAGAAGGGTGTGTCGCCACCCAGAGCCACATACCATGACTCAGACTTTAGCCCTTTGACCAGCAAACACAGTACAGCAGTTTCAGTTCCTGGCTTTCTGAACTGCTAACTTTAAGGTCGGGGTCCATCCTCAGTGGCCTTTCAAGCCCATGAACACCTAACTGGCTACCGGTATGCATGTTTTAAAGTCCATATAATTAGAGATGAAAGCAAGGCTGGCTTGGAAGGCTTAGAAAACAGGAAGCGTGGTGCAACCATCATTGCGTCATCGTCTTGTTCTGCAATCCTCACTGGACAACATGGTGGCTATTGTACAGCCACTGAGTTTTGTAACTCCGAGGTAGTTACTTGACTCGGAGCGTGTTAACGAAGTTTGAAAGCAAAACAAAACCTCTGAAATTTTTGTAACAGTCCAGCAAGCTATCAAATAGAAGATAAAGGCAAGGACAGTCCCTCCTTTACCACCAAGAAAGTCAATTAAGCAAATGCCAGTAAAGACGCTGATATCGTGGAAGCGCTCACCCTGAGCAGTGCTAAGGAATTGTTGTCCCTCATGTCTATGGGGGTTTAGTTAGGATCCTCCAGGGTACCAGGATGCCTTGAGCCCCTGTCTAAAATTCTGTAGCATTTCTATGTAAGCACACATCCGCCCAGATGCCCCGCCTCTAGGTGACTTATACCCATGCATAGTCAATGCTCTATAAACAGTTGTTTACTGTATTGTATAGGGAATAATGACAAGAAAGAGTCTATATGTGTTCAATATAGACATGGCCATTGTAGGCCTAAGGGTGGCTTTGATGGGCAGTTCAACCAACTGTGAATCAAGACCTGAGAAACAGACAGATTCAGGGACCAACTGTAGTAATGATTCAAATGGGCCTCATGTTCCTTGTCACTGTTGGACCCGCTAAAATGTGTGGTAACTCGCTGATGTCCTGTTCACTCTCCCATCCGTATTTCGCTATGAGAACACTATCTTGTGACTTGCTGTGCCTCGTGGCTAAGTGATGGAGTAGCCAGTAAATGGAGTCACATGCTCTCAGATTTAAGTCTGGGCTGTCCCTGGCTCCTGACTTTGTACAGCAGTTTTCTGGTAATATTATCCAGGCACAGAAAACAGGAAATGACTAAACGGCACCAAAGTGGAGAAATAGTTTGCTTTTTTAAAATTGTGGTACATTAATATAAACTGGTGCTTTAAAAACAAAAAAGGATGTGACTCTTGTTACTGACTTCATTATTTTTTTTTTGTGAAACAAATGCTGTAGTTTATATAAAATCCCAATTTCATATAATCAAACTGTATAACATGATAATAAATAGTGCATTTTTCCATGATTCTCTTTCTTGTAAGGTTGCCTGTCAAGCTGCTAACTGTGGCTACTTTGTAACCGTGTGTTCCAGGCAGCTTTGGAAAATGATTTTATTATAGAAAGTATAAAACTTACAGAACACAAGTGCATTGAATCCTCGTGAACACAGCACCACGCAGCGTGTCCAGCCGCTGCTCCTCACCCTGTATGGCTTTAAAGGGGCCTCGGACGTTACTCTCCTGTGTTGATGTTTTGAACCTAATTTTTAAATTCAGCAGAGACCGCGGAGGAGCACTACTAGTTGGCTTGCGCCTCCTGGCTTGCTCTTTTCTTTTTTATACATCCCAGGACCCCCTCCTGAGGGACTGCACAGTGGTCAGCGCTCTTCCACATCAGTCAATCAAGGGAATGTCCACAGGCTTGCCCACAGGCCAGTCTTATGCGGCATTTCCTCAGGTGAGAGTGCTCTTCCCAGATGGCCTTAGTGTGTGTCAAGTTGGGAAAAAAAAACCTGTACAAGGAGGGACTAGGGCAGTGAAATGACCCTATTTGATGCTTTAATGATGGAGACATGTCGTTAGACATTTATCAAAGTCCACAGAACCTATAAGAAAGAGACCCCCATGCAAATGGGTTGTAGCCAGCAAAAGTAGGTTAATACTGGCTCATCAATTGGAGCTGGCATTTTATACTAATGCAAGATGTGGGCAGTAGGGGGCGGGAGCGAAATTGCTCAATTTTCTTTGTAAACCCCCCAAAAAAAGTTTTAGAAAAAGTTTGTCAATTTTGAGAAGAGAACAAGTGGGAGAATTTCCCTCTTTTTTTTTTTTTAATAGCAAAAGTCTTTCTATTGAAGTCATTTCCTTTTAAATCCTACAATTGCTGTTGAAGTCACTGGCTTGGCAGCCAATGGCAGCCCCTTTGCCCTCTTCTTTGTAACACAGCCATGACTTTGGTGGCCTGGACGTTTTTTTTTTTCTAACCTTTTTTTTTTTTAAAACCAGATGTTAGATATTGTTATGACCTGTTTGAATGAGGTGAGCTTCATGGTTAATTTTCATTTATTTGCAGTACGGGCGATGAAGGTACGCTGGGCACTAGGCAAGCACTGTGTCCTTGAACTACATCCGTCCCTGGCTCCCTAGATTCATTTAACTTCCATATTTGGGGGTCACTACCTTCATATCCCCATCTCTACTCCGTTGTCAGGTCTTGCATGGCGTTTCCTCGTGGCACCCTTTGCCCACTTTCCTTCCTACTCCTCTCTCTACACTTCTTCTCATGATCCTGGACTGGAATGTTCTGGGTGCTTCCTTACCAAGGGTGCCACCTGCCTCCTACAAGCTCACTCCTCACATCACACTCTTTATTCTAACAGTCTAACTTTCCTGAGGACCAGGGGTGGTGGTGCACACCTTTGATCCCAGCCCTCCTGTAGAGGCAGGGAGATCTCTGTGAGTTTGGCCATAGCCTGGTCTACATAGTGAGGTCCAGGACCGTCAGGGCTACATAGAGAGACCCCCCTCCCCGCCCCACCCCGTCTCAAAAACCAAAACAAACCAATAAGGTTTTCTAGTATCATCCCTGTTCTGGCAACTAGAGGACATTTGCCAGGAGTGACCCCTGATCATGTGGGAGCCACTGCAGTATTTCACCAAGACTCCTCACCCCAAAGCAGAAGCTCTGGGTGGGTGGGGGTGTGGGCATTATCAAGGGTTAAGTCCCGCTAAACCCTAGCAAACTTGGTCAGACCAACCAATCTGGATGGTACAGAGAGCTAAGATCAGAAACAGTTGTATTGCAACTTCTGGAAACACTTGACACTGAAGGAAAGAGAGCCAAGCCACGGGGGGTGGAGAGAAAGAAGGGACAGACCACAGAGCTGCTGCTGAGAGGCAGGGCCGCGCAGGGAGTGGGTGCTGCAGCGCCTTAGCCTCGAGCAGCTGCAGGAAAGCACACGGCTCTATTCTCTGCGTGTGTTAGGGCACCTGCCCCAGCCAAGCTGGGCCAAACTCATAGGTTTGGAATTTATTTCCACGTTTGACATTCCTGAGGAAGTATTTGTTATACACGCTTGTCTCTTGGACTGTCAGCTTTGAGGAAAACTGGGGATGGGGGTGGGGGCTTAACTTCTCCCCCAAGAGAGTCTTACACAACCCAAACTGTGTTAAAATAAACAGACTGGCCCGGGATTCGTGTTCAAGACAGCTTACTATAGAGATGGCATGTCCGGAGGACACTCTGTAGGAGTAGAAACATCCGGAGGACACATCAAACCTGTACAGATGTCATTGTGTGTTTTTAGCTCAGTTCTGTGTCCAGGTAAAGAAAATCCCATAAGCCGTGTTCTGGGGCATCTCCTTGGTGCAGAATGCTATGGCCACGTTCCAGAACCATTCTTCTGTTTGCAAACATTTACCCAGCAGCTTCTGAATGCCTTGGAGCACGGCGCTGGGGAACCGGCGCTTGTTTCCAGTGCTGTTTGCTTAGCTCCTGACGGGCTCGGCTCTTCCCTGTCCCACCTTACTGTGGGTGCACTTCATCTCCTCGCACTGGTCGAAGTTGGACCTATGAGGTGTTCCCAAGTGGAGTGGTCTCCGGACAAACAGGGTTCTCTTCTCCTAACTGAACCTTGAGAGTCAACCATGCCTCCTGGCCACGAACACTGCACATTTCTTCCCCATGTGAAGACCACTGAGCCCCGGCCAGCACCTGCCCCCCAGGAAATCCCCATCATTGTCCTGAGCCCCTTGCATGTTAGTAATGCTGTATATACCGTCTCACACGCTCTTCTTCTTCTTCTTCTTCTTCTTCTTCTTCTTCTTCTTCTTCTTCTTCTTCTTCTTCTTCTTCTTTTCTTTTTTTCTTTTTTTTGGTTTTTCGAGACTAGGTCTTTCTGTGTAGCCTTGGCTGTCCTGGACTCACTCTGTAGACCAGGCTGGCCTCGAACTCACAGCAATCCGCCAGCCTCTGCCTTCCAAGTGCTGGGATTAAAGGCGTGTGCCACCATGCCCGGCTTAATGGGCGGCCTCATTAACTGGGTAGCTGAATATCTATCTATCTTTCTTTCTTTCTTTCTTCTTCTTCTTCTTCTTCTTCTTCTTCTTCTTCTTCTTCTTCTTCTTCTTCTTCTTCTTCTTCTTCTTTTTGGTTTTTTGAGACAGAGTTTCTCTGTGTAACAGCTCTGACTGTTCTGCACTCACTTTGTAGACCAAGCTGGCCTTGAACTCACAGTGATCTGCCTGCCTCCACCTCTCAAGTGCTGGGATTAAAGGCATGTGCCACCAAGCCCGGCAATATATTTTTTTTAAAGCCTGGAAACGTGTCCCTACATGTGAGAGAAAAGCCTGAGCCTATGTAAATGACCTGTAAAGGGTCCTGAACCTGGTGGCTCTGTGCTTTTCAGCCCACACATTCTCCCAGCTCTCTAGCCCACTCCCAATCTGGGGAGTGTCTTTCTCTTTCTTACTAAACACTCTCTGCTTCAATTACTGACTCTATGTCCTTGGTGCAATTCTTTGTCCTTGGACACAGGAGGCGGGAACTTCACTGGGTACCTCTAGCACCCAGCTTTATACTTACAACAGGAGGGCCAATGCATCTCGTTTCCACAAGCGAGGCTTCAGACGGCAGACGCACCTGGCACATCTGAGACGCCAGGTTTGACAGCGGGTTTGAAAACCTTGCCAATGGTTTGAAACTCGGGGGAAGAAGGTGTCTGCACATAGTGTTGGAGCCTGTTGTGAGAGCAGGAAAGGTGGAGGGAGGACAGGAGTGTGGACAGACAGACACCCCACTTACCTGGCGTGCCCGTGAAGTTGGAGGCTTCCACTGTATACGTCACTTTAGTGCTCCATACCCCTCAGTGAGCAGCTTCTATCGTTTACGTCGACCACACTGTACTAGTCACAAGTGTAGTGTTATCTAAAAACTTCAGATGCAGAAGCTATAGCCCTTGTAAAACTGTGTTTGATTAAATGGCTCTGTAGCTTGACACCACTGGGCCTCTGAACGCATGAGCTGCGTGAGGAGCAGGCAGCACTTTATTGGCCAGATGTGGCTGGGGCAAATCCTCAGAACAGCACCAGTACTTTCTTTTTTATTCACTACTTCAGGTTGACAAAGTAGAAAGGGCATTTAAAAACAACAAGCAAACAAACTTCAGTTGTGACTACAGTTTGGGGCATGTCTTGGAGAGGGAGGTACAAGGCTGCCTCTCCTGCTGAGGCGGGAGTTTCTGCTGAGCTCTTCCAGAGAGCAGCCTCCAGCCTCTGTACGGCTTGTTGGCTGTGCAGGACGGCAGGTGTGGCTGTGGAAACTGCTGGAACTCTTCGTTCACTCTATATCAGCGCTCATTTCTCCTGTTAACCTTGAATCGAAAGCCAGAGGCATTTGTCTTCTCTGCGCCTGAGCTTTGCCGGCATCTGCATTGCCCAGCGCACAGTGCAGGAAAAGCCTCTGAACCCGAGTCTCGCCTCTCGTGCCAACTTGGGTCTTCTGACTCCATCCAAACAGGTAGCACAGGTTTGCCTTGAAGACAAAAACAGAAGCAAAAATCTTTGGAAACAATCTCCCCTCTAATCAGTCATGGGCTTTTTGTTTGTTGTTTGCTTGAATCTTCCATTTTAGAGCTAGTGTTCCCTGCCTTTTTTTTTTTTTTTAGGACAAATAGAAGAATAGGAGAGAGAGAGAGAGACAGAGAGACAGAGAGAGAGACTATTTGCAGAACACAGGGTTGAGGATTCATTGGAAAATCCAGATGTGGGTTATAATAAGAACCACCACTTGGTTTTGGCTTGGCCTCCAGCGAAGTCACAGAAAATGGTGGTGACAGTGGCCATTGTAAGACTTGCTGAGAGGGACCAATGGTGAATCTCTGACAGGAGTAAGACTGTCTAAGCATGCTGTTTCCAGAGTTTTCTGTCTTAGGAAAACAGCTCTGGGCAGGTGGTGGTGGCGCACGCCTTTAATCCCAGCACTTGGGAGGCAGAGGCAGGCGGATCCCTGTGAGTTCAAGGCCAGCCTGGTCTACAGAGTGAGTCTATGACGGCCAAGACGACACAGTGAAACCCTGTCTTGAAAAACCAAAAAGGGGGCTGGAGAGATGGCTCAGAGGTTAAGGGTGCTGACTGTTCACCCAGAGGTCCTGAGTTCAATTCCCAGCAACCACATGGTGTACCTGCAGCCAGAGCACTGTATACATAATAAATAAATCTTTAAAAAAAGAAAAGAAAAGAAAAAAGAAAAACCAAAAAGGGAGGGAAAAAAATAAAAAGAAAAAAAGAAAAGGAAAGGAGGAAGGAACTAGCTCCTCCCCCAAATAGTGCTATTTTTTGCACCTGAACAGGCTGACTTTTTTTCTTTTTTCTTTCCTTTTTTTTTCAAGACAAGGTTTCTCTGTGGCCTTGGCTGTCGTGAGTCCAGGCTGACTTTTTAAAATAAGAGAACTGGGGTTGGAGAGATGGCTCAGTGGTTAAGAGCACTGTCTGTTCTTCCAGGGGTCCTGAGTTCAATTCCCAGAAACCACATGGTGGCTCACAACCATTTATAATGAGATCTGGTGTCCTCTTCTGATATACAGGTGTATATGGAGGCAGAACACTGTGTATGTAATAAACAAATAAATATTAAAATAAATAAAATAAGAGAACCTCAAGCCAGGCATGGTGGCGCACGCCTTTAGTCCCAGCACTTGGGAGGCAGGGGAGGCCGAGGTAGGTGGATTGCTGTGAGTTTGAGGCCAGCCTGGTTTACAAAGCAAGTCCAGGACAGCCAAGGCTACACAGAGAAACTCTGTCTCGAAAAACAAAGACAAATAAATAAAAATAAAAATAAAATCAGAGAACTTCAATCTTGGCTTCCCTTCCCACCCCCCATAGGCCGCCAGATCCCTCCCTTGGACCCCCATGAAAATGGAAACAGTGGCGGCATCAAGCTTGGGAACCAGAGCCTGCAGTCCAGCCGGCGGTGCTGCTGAGCTGAGGGCCATGGCACACAGAGCGTAAAGATGCCAGAGCCCTCTCCGGCGGCGTCCAGTGCACAGAAGGACCACACCCTCCGGGCTGACTCTGTCTGCTGGGGAGCGAGCAGCTTTCTACCCTGGAGACCTGCAGGATGCTGGACAGGGAAGTTCCCTGAAAAGAGATTCTGGAAAGCTCACCATAACACCACGACGTGGCCTTCGATTTAGGAAAGGCACCAGCAGGGCTTATACTTGCTAGGTATTAGGTTTAGTTGCCATTTTTTTTTTCTGTTAAAGAAATATTAGAAAGGGTTTAGATTTGTCCACAGACCTCACAGTGCTGTTCTCCTCTGATCTCCTTTGTGCCCTCGTCAGAGCCCGGGGCCAGATCTTCCTTTCTGGCCAGTTCACAAAAGGCAGAAAAGCAGCGTGGTCGGTTGGTTGGCTTTTAAGCTGGCTTTGGAAATAAGCCTTTATTAATCTTCTGAAGGAAGTCAGACACACATAGCTGCACCATCACTCAAACTGAGGATTGATCTTCTGTAAAAGAGACAAAGGTTGCGATAGAAACTGCCATCTGTATCCCTTTTCGTCCCATCCATGAACATTTTCCTAAGGTATGTCGTCTGTAAACCAATCAAATCAGACTAGAGCGTTATGTATTACCTTGGGGTTGGGAGGCCGGGTTTAAAAGAGTGAAGTGGTGGTGGATGGAGGATGGAGGATGGAGGCAGCATCCTGCACGCATCCTCTCCACTTGTGGTGATGATGCGCTCACCGAGCATTTACTAGGAGACTCTGTCACGGTGTCGCGTCTAAGGGGGAAAAAACTAACCAGACAATGTTTGAATCCAAATTGTAGTAATAGCAGCGAATCGTGGGGTACAGCACACCAGGCAGAGGAATGCTACCACCTTAAAATTCTGGACCTCCAGAAGCCTGACATCAGAAGAAGTACTTTACTTTACACTTTGCCAGCTTGGGAGAGAAAGGCCGTCAAGCAGGTTCCAGTCACAGCCGGTGGCTGTCCACTCCAGGATGTATAATAGTCTCCCTGCGTCTCCCAGTTTGAGAGTCAATTGAACTGTAGAATGTGGGGGATAGCAAGTACTTGTCTTGATTCAAGAGTGTCCCTCAGTGTCCCATAGCAGGCATCTCAAACACTGTTAGCAGCAAATGGCACCTGTATGTCATGCCAGGGCCTTCTCAAGGGTTGTCAGTTCCTGTCCTGTGTCACCAGCATCACTGGTGGGCAGCATTCTACGTGCTGGCAAAGACAGTAATGCACTCACTACAGGTGAAACAAAAAATAATTGGGTTGACGTTCAAGTGGCCCCTTTCCAGGTACTATCAAGCTTATTTTTAAGCGCCCTCCCCTCCCTCCCCTCTCCCCTCCCTTCCCCCTTTTGGGGGAAGCTTGCTGGGAGCTTGCATTTGTCCGTCTGTCTAGACTTCCAAGCTGGATTGGGTTTGCAGTGGCTGAACCATCTGGGCTTCACTGATGGTGAGCGTGAGCCACCCTGGGTCTATCGGAGAAGCACATGAGGGAACAAAACCGTGCTTTTCCCAGACTGCATTGCCATTGATATCAAAGCCACACACAGAGGGTAGGTATGTATATGTGTCACCACCACGAGCAAAGAGAGAATGTGGCACTTGGGCACATAAACACTGACACCATCACGGGCCTTCTCTGCAGACAGGTGCTGCAGTGTCTGGTGCTTCTCTGACCACGCTTGGCATTCTTTCTGGGCTGTTTTAACAACTGACCCTAAACCATAAAAATGTATGGAAAGATCTAGAAATTACAGTTGCTCCTGACGTAGGATATTGTGTCATTATCATTGTTCCCAAAATTCCCTTCTCAACTCCCATTTTCTTTTCTCTCACATGTGGCAGGTTGGTGCATGTGTAAATATGATTTTATGTAACCCATTTCAGAATGGCCGTGTTTGGCTCACGACCTTGTGTCTATAAGGCACACACTGTCAAAGGGACTCTTTCTCAACAGAAGTCCCTAAGAACAGCGGTGGAGTTGTGCAAATGCTTTACCCAGGTACAGAATCGACTTGCCATTTTTTTTTAAGTGGTACATTAGGGACTGAATATGACGTCACCTTGCAGACTAGCCTGCATTCTGGCCAACTGTAAGGTCTGTGTGCCCCAGTGGGAATCCCACTCTTTCCTGAGAGAGGTTTGAAGGATTGAAATGTTTCCTCTGCCATCAAGGACTGTGGTCTGTGTAGGGTTCTTGCCGCTCTGCAGTGTTCAGGGCCGGGAGGAAGAAGCCATCGGCCAGCCAACGTTTCTGGCTGTATTCAGACCTGATCCTGTTCTTTACCGTTGCCATGACAAACACCCAGAGTGACCCAGCAGTCACGCCGTCACACGGACTGTCACCCTTTCTGGTGTTTTTGTAAAGGGTTTCCACTTGGGCTGGACCCAGGTTTTGCACCTAGAAGATCCCGTCCGCAGCGCCTAGGACCTGCTCGTCTTATACGCTGTCCTGTGGTCAAGCGTCCCCTCTGCGCTCATTTGTATCGACTGCTTTTGATCTTAACCCACTGGTATCATTCCTACTAATAAATATTTTAAGTTTTACGGAGTATCCTTTTCTTACTATGAGCAGTAAGATGGTTATTTGAAAGTCAACTCGGAATAAAGAGGAACAGGGGCGTCCACTGGCACACTGTGGACAATGTCTAACTGCCATCCACTAAGGAAACAGATAAATAAAACAGGACATGTTCACGTGGTGGAAGGTGTGTGCTGAGGTGAACGCATCATCTACAGTGCGTCACCATGCATCTGGAAGCGGTGTGTGGAAGGCAGGGCTGCGCTGGAGGGGTATGTGGAATAGCCCTCCATAGCTGTGTACTGCACAGCACGGGGAATGGAACCACGGCCCTCCGTGCATGAATAAAGACAGCTGGGGTATCATAGTGGTGATTTATTGATGTGTGGGTGGAAACTTGTGAAGAGGAATGGGACCAGATCAGGTCAAAGGTCAAAGGTGAACATAAGGCATTTAACGGCCAACAGTTTTTATTTATTTTGTAGTATAAAACTCTGAAGCCAAAGCTGGGTGGTGGTAGGGCACACCTTTAATCCCAGCACCAGGAAAGCAGAGGCAGGTGGATCTCTGCTGGCCTCGTCTACACAGTGAGTTCCAGGCCAGCCAGGGATATAGGCTGAGACCCTGTCTCAAGAAGTAAATAGACAAGTCAGTGAATAAGTCTGAAGCCAGTGTGACAAAATGATAGTATTTAATAAATAAGTGATGATAAGTGCTTTGGTAGCCTCTATTTCCCCAATATCAGTCTTGCTCAGAGATGGGGGAATATGGAGGTAAGAGGCAAGGGCTAAGCTAACTTGTCAGTGTGCTAGAAAGATCTCCATCAATGCCAGCCTGGTGGTGCTTACCTCAGCTGTCTCCTCAGCTCCCCTGCCTGCCCACTGGCACCACGCTGGCTCGCACACACCAGTGGAGCTTGTGCTTTCCACATGCAACTTGTGCCAAATAGCTAGAAGGCCTCTGCACTGGAGCCTTGTGTTTCCTTATGGCTGAGATACACCAAAGGCATGCTGGGAAGCTTCTCTGCCTATAAATAACCAAACAAGAAATAGGAAACAACCTACCGTGACTGGAGGGGTGGCTCACTGGGTAAGAGTGCTTGCTGGGTAAGTACAAGCACCTGAGTTTGGGCCCCCAGCACCCACATAAAGCCAGGCGTTGGCCCTGTGTTCCTGCAACCCCAGCACTGGGGGATAGAGATAGGCAGTGGCCAGCCAGGCTTGCAGAAAGTTGAGTTTCAGGTTTGGTGAGAGATTCTATCACGAAAGGAAGATGGAGAATGGTAGAGCAGGAGGCCGATGTCTTCCCATGACCTCCATATACGTGAGCATAGGTGAGCACGAACATGCAGGTACACACATGCCACAAACAAAACAATTAAAAAAGAAAAGCTGAGTGTGGTGCACACATCTGTAATCCCAGCACTCGGGAGGCAAAGGCAGGCAGATCGCTGTGGAGAGGCCAGCCTGGTCTCCAAAGAGAGTCCAGGACAGCCAAGATAACACAGAGAAACCCTGTCTCAAAAAAAAAAAAAAAAAAGTAAAGAAAAAGAAAAGAAAACAGCAAAAGACTTCAGGTTGGAGCCCTCACCATTGAATTCTGATGACTTTATAAGACACGACACCAACCAGATCCCATACCTGTCAGTAACCTTTGTTTTTCAGTGTGTGACATCTTGTTCCATGCAAGGACCCTGCCAGCAAGTAGGTCATCACCAGACGTGGAGAGGGAGTCCGAAAACTCAAGCTAGTGGATAAGGGCTTTCTTATGGCTCTCTATAAGTTACATGTCTGTCTACCCACCCATCTCTCTGATTACCCAGCAATCCACACACCCATCCACCTACCCATCCACTCACTCAACGCTCATCCACCTACCCATCCACTCACTCAACGCTCATCCATCTGCCCATCCATATCTCTAACTATCCACCCATCTACTCACTCCCTCATCCCCACCCCCACTCACCCATCCATTCTCACAAACATACAATTACACATACATACATACATACATACATACGTGTACGTACATACATACATACATACGTACATACACACATACATACATACATACATACATACACACATACATACATACATACATACATACGTACATACACACATACATACATACATACACACATACATACATACATACATACGTACATACATACGCCATCCACCCAGACACCCATGCATCTTTTCACCCACAGCAACCCACCGGTCTGTTCACCCACTCACCTTTCCAATAAGGACTTATTAAGGGCTGCTGTGAATCAAATGCTGAACTAGTCCTCCGTGACCTGATTGATCCACGCAGTTACCAAGCCTAGAACTTAAAGGCAAGTAAACCAAGAATAGCAGGACAGAAAAGAAGTTTCAACTGCAAGACAGCTTGACTTGGAGAGGCTGCGCCTTCTGAGCAGGAACCAAGGTCTTAGGAATATACTCCACTACTCAATTCTGAGATGAGCAAGGTGCTTGGTCTGTCTGGGCCTCAGTTTCCTCCTGTAAAATGGGAGTAATAGGGCCTGGGGAGATGGCACAGCGGTTAGCTGTGCACTGGCTGCTCTTCCAGAGGACCTGGGTTCAACTCCCGGCAACCACATGCAGATCACAGCTGTCTGTAACTCCAGTTCCAGGGGATCTGACACTCTCATTAAGACATACATGCAGGAAAGACACCAATGCCCATAAATAAAAATAAAAAAAAATTAAATGGGGATAATACCGCATGCCAGGGCTAATCCAGAGGTGAAGTGAAGGAAATAACGAGTTAGGGCAGGGACAATAAGCTCCAGCCTTTGACTGGTGCTGGGGGCGGAGGAAATAAACATCTGGGTTGAGGCCAACACACAGGGTCTCCAGGAAAGGCCAAAGGCTGCTTCCTCTCATGGAAAGCAGCACTCGGGCCCCTGATGGTGCCTCCTGCCTGGGCCCACAGGCTTTCACCCGACAGAGGTTCTCGTGGCCGCGGCACCAGGCAGGAAGTCAAACACAACAATCTTCACACTAGCAGAGAGGCTTCTGTACCCAACACTGCCCCAGGTGTTTCACACCACGTCCTCCCTCCTTTGATTTTTCACAACTTTGATGAGGTAGATACTGTTAGCTCCATTCTACAGATGAGGGAACTGAGATTCGAAGCTAAATTGCCCAAGATGACAGCCTGGGAACATGGGCTCGAGGTCAAATGTAAGCTAGCATTAGTTCTTCCTTTCTTTACTCTCATTATTCTAGGGGGGAAAAGGGGGGCTGCAGAAAATGAAACCCATTTGTATTGACAAATTCCCAAGAGCTACTTTCAAATTATATCTCAGTTTGTCCACAAAAATCTGAGAACTGTGCACAGTTCTAATGTTAAGACATTAAAAAAAAATTCTCCTTCTGTGATTGGGGATTGAACCCAGGGCCTTGCAGGTGCCAAGAAGTTTTCCACTCAGCTACATCTTCGGCCCAGTCAATCGCCTTTGTAAGAAAGGATCCTGGAAAACGTAAGGGACGTTTTGAATTCTGCACAGCGAGAAAGTAGGGCAAGCTGTGTCCATGCTGAGTCCTATCCTATTTTGGAAGCAGTTCTCACATCTCCGGAGGACGCTTTTTGCCTGGGGAGCTAAGGGTTAATCAGCTCTGGCTGGAAGAGCAGAGTTGTCCTATTAAAAGGGACTTGCCGGTTTGACTCAACTAGCATCCTATCAGCAAACAGCTGGTCTGACTCTTCCAGAAGGTCGCTCTGCTCTGACTCTCCCTTGTCCTTGATTTTGATGTGGGGACCCTTGCTCAGCCCTCGGTGACCTTCTAAGTGCTTTTGAAATAACTCCTGCACCTGGGTTCAGCAACCTCGACTTTGTGGGGTCTGAGGCCCGGACCTGCTGATAACCCAGCACCCTAACTGGTGTATGTCAGTGAGCAGTGTGGACGACCTTTCTCTGCTTCAACCCTTGTTCTCCCTGGACTTATACGTCTTTCTGTTTGCTTGAAAGAGACCCTGTAACTTGTCTCCTAGGCCCACCCTAGAGCCTCTGTGCTCCCTCCTTACACTTCCTTCTACACTGTTCCCCGATCCTGCGATCCTGTCAACTTATGCAAGCGCTCATGCCTTTGCTAACTGTGACCAGCTGAAGGGAATCTCCTTCACTCCCTCTTCTTTTGTGCTCACAAAATTATAAGAAGTGACTCAGCCGGGCGTGGTGTCACACGCCTTTAATCCCAGTACTCGGGAGGCAGAGGCAGGTGGATCTCTGTGAGTTTGAGGCCAGCCTGGCCTACAAAGTGAGTCCAGGACAGCTAAGGCTCCACAGAGAAACCCTGTCTCGAACCCCCGCCCCCCCCCCCACACACACAAAAGAAGTGACTCTTGGTCTTGTATTCACTTGTTTTCCTCATTTCGTGCTGTCAAGGACTATTAGAAACGCACCCAGAACTGGCTTCCCTAGCGTCACTCTCTCTATTCTGCTTTCATGCTCTCTGTTTCTGGTTTCTGTGTCTTGGGCTCCAACGTTCCTCCAGCTTTTCGCTGTGCGCCCTCAACCTTCTGGCTTGCATACAGCTAGCTTCTGCAAGCCTCTGGCGGTGGTCAGCCTTGAGTCAACTTGACTGGTTTTGGGAGACGCGTTGGAGGCTGGTGAGGCACACCTTTGCCTGTGTTAGTGAGTGTTCAGGCTCTCATCTCATCAGGACTTTGACCCACTCATGGGTTAAATATCTGAATAGACTGGGGGACACCGGAAGGTCCAGTCTGCTTAGAGAAAGCAGGTCCTGGAAGTATGCCTTTGAAGGATGACAAGGCTGTTAGGTCTCAAACCCAGGACAAACGGTTAACTGAGGTACCTGTTCAACATATGAAAGTGGACCAGACCACCAGGTTCTCCCCTCACTCCCTACTTGTTACAGGCAGTGCTGGCTAGTCTTATGTCACCTTGATACAGCATCAGTTATCTGAAAGGAGGGAACTTCAGTTGAGAAAATGCCTCTATAAGATCCCCCTGTGGGCTGGAGAGTTGGCTCAGTGGTTAAGAGCACTGTCTGCTCTTCCAAAGGACCCAGGTTCACTTCGCAGCACCCACATGGCAGCTCACAACTAACTGTCTGTAACTCTGAGATCTGACACCCTCACACCAATTCACATAAATTAAAATTAAATAAAATATTTTTTTACAAATCCAGCTGTAAGGCATTTTCTCAATTAGTGATCTATGGAGGGGGGCAGGAAGGGGAGGGTCCAGCCCATTGTGGGTGTGGCCATCCCTGGGCTGATGGTCCTGAATTTTATAAGAAAGGAAACTGAGCAAGCCCTGGGGAGCAAGCTAGTAAGCAGCACCCTTCATGGCCTCTGCATCAGCTCCTGCCTCCAGGTTCCTGTCCTACTTGAGTTCCTGTCCTGACTTCCTTCAGTGATGACCAGCAGTATGGAAATGTAAGCCAGATAAACCCTTTCCTCCCTGGCTTTGTGGTCATGGTGTTTCCTGCAGCCTTAGAAACCCTGACTAAGACACAGATGGCTGGCATGCTCTACCCACTACCCTAAACCTCATTAGCCCAGAGATTGGGCTGGGCTGTCCCTTCTGCTTCGACTCTCCCTTATATAATCCTTTTGGGTTCTTTTTCTTCCTTCCTTCCTTCCTTCCTTCCTTTCTTTCTTTCTTTCTTTTTTTTTTGTTATTGTTGTTTTTTTGAGACATGGTTTCTCTGTGTAGCTGTAACTGTCCTGGACTCACTTTGTAGATGAGGCTGGCCTTGAACTCACAGTGATCCACCTGCCTCTGCCTTCCTAGTGCTGGGGATAAAGGTGTGCGCCACTATGGGCCCCAGCTTCCCTTTTGGTTTCTTAGTCTCCTGTTTCTCCCCTCCCCCCTTTTCCCACACGGCCTGCCTCAGGGGCTTCTTTACTCTGGGCTTCCCCAGATGTCTCTGCCTCTGGCTTTGCTCCCCCTCTTAGGTACAATAAACTCCTCCACCGTACCTAGGTGCTGTCACAGCCTCCTTTTTATTTATGTGGTGCAGAAACCTTTCTTCCTTTTTGGCTTTTCTTGTCGCTGCCTTGGGCTCTGCTCATCATGCTCCTTCCTGCCTCTGAGGGGTTGAAATGTCTGAAACTGGGAGTGTGGAGAAGTTTTCTTAAGTTGTTCTGCGGGCACTTCATCGGAGCAATGAAAGCCAATCTCTCTCTCTCTCCCTCTCTCTCTCTCTCTCTCTCTCTCTCTCTCTCCCCCTCTCCCCTTTCCCCTCCTTCCCTCCAATATTCCATTTTCCTGATGATATAATCTAATTTGAAAAATGAGCTTCATCAATTACTTCTAGGGGTTTGACCTCCAAATTGTAGTCTGACCTAACTCCATTGCAGAGGTGAGACCTTGCCCCCCACCCCAAGTGCTTGATAGGGTGCCCTGTGGGTGTCCTGCCTCAGGCACCCTCTCGGGTGCGTGCAGCCCAGTCCACCTTGTCAGCGAGGAGTTCATGCATAACGTTCTTTTATCGGCTCCAGCTTCATAGGTTCTTAATATGCTGTATTTCCGCTGTTGTGACAGCTTCTGAGCAGAATTCTCTGGATTCTATCTTTGGCCCTCAGGCCTTTTTGAGGTTGCCCCCAGGATGTGTATGTTAGAAATCCAGTCCTCAGTTCAAGGGTGTTAAGCTGTGAGTTCTGTAAAAACCATTTATGTCATTAGTGCTCTGCCATCATGAATGTGGATGTGGATTTGCTATCTTGTAACAGACTTGTCAAAAAAACCCACTTTGTTCAGCTGGGCGGGAGTGGTCGTGCATAACTAATCCCAGAACTTGGGAGGCAGAGGCAGGTAGATCGAAGCCAGCCTGGTCTACAAAGTGAGTCCAGGACAGCCAAGGCTACACAGAGAAACCCTGTCTTGAAAAACTAAAACAAAAAAAAAAAAAAAAAAAAAAAAGAAAGAAAGAAAAGAGAAAAACACCTCTCTCTCTCTCTCTCTCTCTCTCTCTCTCTCTCTCTCTCTCTCTCTCACACACACACAC
Source organism: Acomys minous (assembly GCF_964271855.1). Taxonomy (NCBI): domain Eukaryota; kingdom Metazoa; phylum Chordata; class Mammalia; order Rodentia; family Muridae; genus Acomys; species Acomys minous. The sequence continues at coordinate 126,926,527 of NC_140486.1, read as the reverse complement.
ACACACACACACACAAAACAACATGGCAGGATGCCACACACTTTCTCTAGACCCTTCCTTGGTTTTCAAACTCTGGAATCACATGTACTATGAGCATGCTAATCGCTGCATGGATGTGAGGTGTGTTTCTGAGCTTGCTTTTTTACTGTACTAATTTCTCTATTTGACCCCCCCAACCCCCAGTCACCTTCTTTTGCCTGTTGCCTTTGCCATAACATGGTGTGGCACAAAGGTCTTGGCCATATGACAGCCGAATGATCTTGGACTTGTCAGATTTGGAGTGAGGTGGTAAGAAATAAATTTATTTTCTTTCTGTTTTACCCAGTCTGTGATAGTCTATTATGACAGAAAAAGGTGGACTATGACAGATCTACTGTAGAATGTGCTAGAAGTGAATATGCAAAAGTGGGCCTGCTACGGTGCCGATCAAACAGCGTCCTTTCTCAAAACTTTTCTGTGACATTCCTTATAGTCATGTTTTTTTTGTTGCTGTGATAAAACACCATGACCAAATAAAACCAAAACCAAAAAAAAAAAAAAAAAAACCACCATGACCAAAAGGAACTTACTTATAGAAAAAATGTATTTGGGCAAATACTTCTAGAAGGTAAGTCCATGGTGTTCAGGGAGGCATGGCAGCACGAGCAGCAAGCTGGCTGGTCGCATTTTCCTTCCACACGAAGGAGGCAGAGACATCACATCTTCAAGCAGAAGCATGAAGCAGAGAGAATGAGGTGGAAGTGGCGTAAACCCTCAGCATCTCCGCCCCCCCACCCCCCCTCGTCATACCCCCCAAGGTATACCTCCTAACCAACTGAGGAAATAACTGTTCAAAAACCTGAGCCTGTGGGGAGACACTGCCCATTCAGAAAACGTGCACCCCACTGCAAGTAAGATGAAACTCTAAGTCTGCATCCAATGGGGAAATGTCTAACCCAGCCTCCTCGTGGGCTGGAGACCTCTTGCTCTGCCCCCTCCACACCGGTTTCCTTTCCTTTGCTCTCCCTGTGAGGTCACCCCTATCTCCTCCTCTTTTCCCGACCTCTCTCCGCCCTCCTATTCATAGACGTGGGAACAGATTATTGGCATCTAAGTTAAGTTCAAACAGTACCATCAAAGGTAGTGGCACTTTGTCCTACACACAATGAGTCTAGCGCTGAAATGTCAGTTTTATTCTTTCCCTTCTTCTTCTGAGTCAAGTAATCAAGTATTGCTTTGGGAGGCAGAGGGTTGGGGAGTGAGGGGAGCGCACAGGACACAGGCATCTCCATCCTATTGTACAAGTAGTCATTGAGCATTTGTGGTATGGCACACTGTGCAAGAGGCTAGAGCCACCAAGGCTTGCCTTCATCCCCAAGAAGCTCAGGTTTGGGCAGGAGAGGACAGACTTAGGCCACATGACTCCTACTTCATCATGTGTGTGGTCAGATGTGAGGGCTAAAGGGGCCAGGACCATGTCCAGGGTTGTTTTAACTATTTGCTGTTCAGTGTTCTGGGTTTTCATCTTCTGTGAACAGTTTGTTTTTCATTTTGTTTTTCGAGACAGGGTTTCTCTGTGTAGCCTTGGCTGTCCTGGACTCACTTTGTAGACCAGGCTGGTCTACACTTGAACTCACAGTGATCTGCCTGCCTCTGCCTCCCCAGTGCTGGGATTAAAGGCGTGCACCACCACCGCCCGGCTCTGTGAACGGCTTGTCAATGTCTTGTGGGGGACAGTTCCTTTCATGTCCCTTCTCTTTGGTCAGGGGCTGATGTAGTCAGGCTTCTCTAAGGATTGCATGATAGAGTGAATCTATACTTATTAGAATGGGTCACCCGCTAAGACCTGCGCAGTCCAACAATGGCTGTCTCCTGGCGGAAAGGCCAAAGATTCTGTAACTGTCTAACCCGTGAAGCTCAGGGTCTCAGCTGGCCTCCAGTCTAGGCTGGATCCCAACAAAGCGGCTTCTAATGCCAGTGGTGGACCGCCTCAGGAGCAGCATAAGGATACGGGCAAACAGACAAGCTGTGAAACCTTACAGGGCGAGGTCAGGATAACAGAGGTGGGGATGGATGGTTAGGGCCTGTCTTGTGCTCTGCTCAACACGAACAAGTGTCTGCTACGGGCTCTCACTGCCACTAAAGCTGCTCTGAAATTGTGAACCGACATAGACCTTGACCCCGAGCTTGTTTCTGACAGGCATTTAAAGAGAAACAACACAGACAGAATGGGTCAGTTTTACTTCCTTTTCATGTATCAGCTTTTTTCTTTTTCTTTTTTTTTTCCCTCCTTTGGTTTTCGAGACAGGGTTTCACTGTGTAATCTTGGCTGTAGACCAGGCTGGCCTCGAACTAACGGAGATCCACCTGCTTCTGTCTATAGGTGTGGGCTGCTGTTCCCGGCTCACATATCGGTTTTGTAAGTCTTCTGTTAGGAAATCTGTACTTTTTTTATAAATCAAAAAGTCACAATTTATGGCAGCTTACCATTGTGAGTCTGGTCCTCAGTACTCTCCTTGTAGAGGCAGAAGCGAATCCTCCAAGCAAATTCCAACTTCCTTCTAGCAGGTTGTTCAACACTGCGGTCATGGCCCCTTGCAGCTGGGGTTGTAGGTGCAGCTTAGATTCCCAGTCCTTGAACCTGCTTCCTACCTGGCTCTACCCTGTCTTTCCAGAAGCCCAGTGGGAAGGAACGTAGGAGCAGAATCAGTGTTTACCACTAGCTTTGAGCTGAGAGGAAACCCAGAGGCTCATGGGATTGGATCTCTAGCGGAATGTTCTTGGAGCCAACCTTGGTGGTGGTGCTGGTTTCCTCTTGCCTCCCTGCCTCCCCACCTCCCCATGGGCAGGTCTGTTCTGCAGTGCTGTGCAATGTTTGGAGACCAAGTAAGATCCTTTCAGGCTAGCTCAGAACTGTTTAAACCACCTTGTGCTTGAAATAGCTGGTTGTTTGCATCCTAAGACACACCTGGCTCACTAAAGGCTCCCAAGCAACTGGGAGACGTACTTGAGCTGAAGGAAAACACAGGTCATGGCAAGTGGAGTGAAAACTCTTCAGAGCCATGAGTATTTCACTTGAAATCCATAAACTGCATGAGGGAGAATCAAACAGCTCATAGCACTGCTAAGCCGAACACGTGACCAAGACCCCTAAGGCCGTGGCAGCAGCCGCAGCAGCAGCAGCCACAGCAGCAGTAGCCACAGTAGCAGCAGCCACAGCAGCAGCTGCAGCACAGATTTCCTCTCTTGCTAGCACAGCTGGGTATAGTGCAGCTTCAAACGTTTTCTGAAAGGGAGCTAACCTTTCCTGTGGGCCTTTCCTCTGTGGGATTAAGGGGGAGCATAGGAGGAGCTGGCTTGCCAAATTAAACGTGCCTATTAGGATTTCATCACCCGGGGCCCTCTCTGCTGTGTGTTAGCCCTGTGTTTCAGCTTCCTTTCCGTGGGAGCCACTGTGCCAGCGCTCTGACCTCTCGCTGGCTTTGCTTGGCGCTGAGCTGAGCAGCACAGCCAGGCTTCACTGCAGCAGGAGGCACTGCACTCTTTCTAACACAGGGACTCTTGCCCCTGACCTCTTTTCCCAGCAGCATGGCTTCTTTGCTCTCTCTAGGCCTCCACGGTCCACTGGTCTAAGTGTTCCCAGCCCCACTCAGGTATATGTGCAGGACTGACAGGTCCTTGGCTTTTCCCCAGCGGGCTAAAGAGGCCAGAGCCTGCCCCTCTGTCTTAGGCACCCATCCATCCCTCTGCTCTGCGGGGACAAGTACTGGGTAGGCTGTGGAATCCATCTGTGGTTCTTCCTGCCCCACCCCCAACCCCCAGAGCCGGAGAGGGCGACTTTCAGCTTTCCTGTGAGTGCATAAAACCAACATCTGTGCTGGTGCGTAGAGCTGGAGGGGAGAGGCCCGGATACCGCCTGTCCGCTGGCTTCCGCGGCTTATATCAGGGAAGCGGAAATGTCCTCACTTCTTCCTCTGAGCTAGGGAGTCTCATCCATATCATAAGTCACAATCCACTCCCTGATGCCTTTGTAAAGCCCACACCCAAGGAACGAAGTCCAGGAAGTCCACGTAACAATGAGCAAGGTCCCTGCACATCCCTTTTATGACAGCAACAACTGTCAAAGTGCGAAGATGTGACGTATTAAGCTCTCAGCCCTAAATGAAACATCTGTATCAGCTCCCCCACCCCACCCTGGTTTCCCCCCTCCCCCCTCTCTCCATCACAGAAGAGAGGGCGGAAAGAATGCTAGAGGCAGGGGGCAGGGAGGAATGCTGTGCAGCAGGTACCTATGCAAGATTAAACCAAGATGAGTCAGCGTTCCAGCAGCCAGTGCTGGCTGGACTCAGTGGGCTACCAAAAGGACAAGAGATGTGAAGTGAGGGAAGGAGCTGTGTTGGGAATGTCTAGGGAGGTAGGAAAGAGGGGGTCTTTGGAGGTGGATGTGTGTGGGGCTTGTGGACCGCGCCTCCGGGGGAAGTGGCATGGGACTGTCGAGATGGAGTGTGTAAACCCTGGAAGAGATTTAAAATCTCCTTCTGAGAGCAGATGGTGTGGGATAAAGCTCTCTCCTGTTTCTGTGCCTGACCCAGGAGCACGTGACATAAGCCCACGATGGCTACAGGTGGTCAGTCATGTGAGCTTGTCACCTGTTATTTTTTCCCCCATGGAAATAGAGCATCCCCAGCATTCTAGTTCCAGCCAATGAGATGTGTTCACACAGCCCCAAACCCCTCCTCACGGCCCAAGGTTTATAAAGTCCCTCCTCACAAAACAAAGCACACCATGTATGTCATCAAAGACTGTCTGAGGTTTGATGTTTATTCTGGGCTAAGGGCCTCTGTCTCCCCGAAGAATCCATTGCTGGCACCCTAAACGGCCACCGTATAAGCCCTCGTGGTTGCGACGGACATCTGCTGTTCATCAGCAAGTCAGGGCAGTTCTCCATTGCAGCTCCTGCTGGCTGGTCCCAAAGCAGCCATTCTGTTCGGCCCGAGTCAAGTCAGGCTTCTGCTGCCTCTTGGCTCAGTTTCGGAGCCTGAGCTCCCACTGCTGTCTAGGGCCAGCAGTCCAACTAAAAGAGCCATAACCCTTTGCTGTGGAGGAACCTTTTTCGCGCCCATGTTCAGCCAGGCGGGAAATCCTGTGCCAGGGACCTAATTCTGCATTCCACCCTTCCCTGCCCACATCCCCCAGGGAAGTGGGACTCTGAACCCAGAGCTTCTTCCTATCCCATGCTCGGGCCTTGCAGTGGAGAAGTGTGCGCGACTTCTGGCTCAGTGCCCTGTGGCATCCAGGCATTCCAAGGAACGTGGGACCATAGACATGACCAAGATATGTTGTTTGAAATTGTCAAAGAACAGATAAAATATATTCGGTTGAAAAAAAAAAGACTTTGCTGATATTAGCCTCAATTTGCCCCTTGGTAAACTGCTTTTATATCAAAGCCCAGATGACTACATCACTTTTAGTAGCTGTTTCAAAGCTCTATACACAACACGGACACACAGCCTTCTTAGTGTTTACGGTTAGTATTGTGTGGTAAGAGAAACATGAGAACTTCTTACACAAAAATCAAAACAAAAGGATATGTCGAGAATGCAAAACTTGGGCTGGACAGAGGGCTACTCTTCCAGAGGACCCACATTTGATTCCCAGCACCCACATGCAGCTCCCAACTGTCTGTAACTCACTTTCAGGGGATTTGATGCCCTCTTCTAGCCTCTGTGGGCACCAGACACGTAAGTGGTACCCAGACATACATGTAGGTAAACACCCATATACATAAACTAAAATGTAAAACTTTCTTGACATGCAAAACCTCACCTCATTTTCACGCATATTCCTGGATCTGGATTGCTATGCAGAGTAAATGTGGAAAATAAGCAAGTGACCTCAAAATAAACAGATTTCTGAAAGGTGTGTGGTGTGTGTGTGTGTGTGTGTGTGTGTGTGTGTGTGTGTGTGTGTGTGTGTTTTGCTAAAGATGGAACCCAGAAGCCAGGCATCGTGGCTCCTTGGGAGGCAGAGGCAGGCGGATCACTGTGAGTTCGAGGCTAGCCTGGTCTACAAAGCGAGTTCAGGACAGCCAAGGCTACACAGAGAAACCATGTCTCAAAAAACCAAAAAAAAAAAAAAAAAAAAAAAAAAAGAAAGAAAGAAGGAAAGAAAGAAAAGATGGCATCTGGAGTCTCATGCATGCTAGGCAAGCTATACTCGGGAGCTCCACCCCAGCCTTGTGGAGAGGTAATTTGACTGCAGTTATGTTATGCATGATGAAGTACACAGGGCTGACTGAACTGGACCTAGCCACAAGGAAACTGCTCTTCAGGGAAAGGTGGGAGGATGGTGGAGCGCGAGCAGGGCTTGTGAGAAGGGACGGGGTGTGAGGACCGGTTTGCTCCCCAAGTGCCCTCGAGTTGGAAGCTTGTTTTCAGTGTAGCAATGTTGCGAGGCGGGGTGGCGGTGTCTTTGTGTGTTCTTCCTTCAGGAGGGATTAAGGTGGTTCTCGTTGGATCCTTAGCTACTTCTTGTGAGGAGAGTGTGCTGGCTAGGTTTATTTCAACCCCACACAAGCTGGGAGTCATCTCAGAGGGGGATCCCCAGTTGAGAAGATCAGGCTGTAGACAAACCTGTAGGACATTTTCTTAATTAGTAATGGATGCAGGTGGCCCCAGCTCATGGTGGGTGGGGCTGTCCCTGCGTGCATGCAGCACCCCTCCATGGCCTCTGCACGAGCTCCTGTCTCCAGGTTCCTGCTTGTTTGAGTCCCTGCCATGGCTTTTCCTCAGTGGACTGATTCAGGACAGGTAAGCCAGATAAGGCCTTTCACCCCGCCCCCCCCCCCCAGGTTGTGTTTGGTTGTCATGTTTGGTCACAGCATTAGTAACCTTAACTGTGACAGAGAGCATGTATAGTCTTCTCCACCTCAGGCTTCCGGTGTCATCATGTGATTTTCCTGTTTGGCCTTTCCATGTTGTTGGGACCTCATATCTACCGTGAAGCCCCCATAGGAGCCAAGCTAGTGCTGGTGGTGCCATTCCCTAAGACTTCCAGCAATCTGATCTAAATAAATCTCATGCTTTTATAAAGTACATAGCTGCAGTCATGGTAACAGAAAAACAGACTAACATAATTAGTGAGTTATAAAGAGAAATACGGGGCCTAGAGAACCCTGGAGGAAAATTATAAGAAAGTTGGTTTACATTCCTGGTATAGACAGACCATTTGGCTAAAGATAGAGTCCAGGATCATATTTGAGCATGGCCTTTGAACTTTGACCTATCCTGCTGGGTAACTTCTCTAGGGCTTAGTTTCCCTATCTGTAAGGTGCTGATCACAATGGATCTTACCTCAGTGGCTGCTTGTCCCTGAGGAAATAATGCCTGTTTATGTGTCCATAACCTTGCACAGCCTGACCACCAGCTCTGAGGCTGACATGGAGCTCTCCAATGCCTCTGTTGGGAGTACTGCTTAGGAAGGTGGGCTATGGAGTGCTGCCTGGGTATTAAGGAGTAGCATATTTTGTTCTTAGTTTGGCTACAGAAGAAACATCGAAGGAGGACCAAAAAAGATGAATCAAGATAAGGGGCCGGACAGCAGCAGGGTTCAAGCAGCAGCCCCCAAGGAGCCAGACATGAAACTAAACAATCAACAAAAAATGAATGAAAGTGACACCAATGGTAAGAAGGAAAGGAAGAGGGTGGCCTTAGGGATCTCTGAATTTGGGGAGTAGGTGGCCCGTGTTAAACCAAGAAAGGAAAGTTGTTTTGAAAGCAACAAGGACACACAAAAGACCCATGTAATCACTGATGTGGCTGTCTGGTGAACGAAGTTACTCAAATCTGTACATCATCAGATTAGCTCATCTCTAAGAATAAGTCTTCCTTGGAGTGGATAGTCAGTCTTTTGTTTCTCCTTTTGCATTTCTATTTTATTTATTTATTTAATTTTTGTTGTTGTTGTTGTTGTTGTTCAGAAAATCCACTACAGGTTCTATCCAAAACCGATGGTTTTCTGGTCCCAGAGTTCTTGGATACAGCCCAGTCCAAAGAGAACACTGTTGTCCCCATGGTCAGCAGCACACTCCATATGTCCGCAGAGGAGTCTGAGGTCCCACAGCAGGTTAGTGGCACCACCAAGTTCTCAGAGAAGACCACCCACCCCCAACATGGAGGTAGCCACAAGTCCTCAGAAAAAACCACCCAGTTGAAGCAGGAAAACATGTCTAAAACCTCAGGCTACCCCATGCAGACCAAACATAGCAACATCCCTAAGTCCTTGGAAAAAAACACCCATCCCAAACACGGACCCACCCACAAGCCTTCAGCAAACACCATCCAATCTAAGGAGGCCAAGATGCTCAAGTCATCTGAGGATACCATCCAATCCAAAGAAGGTGGCGTGCCCAAGCCCTCAGAAGACATCAGGTCCAAGAAGGATGAAATCCCCAAGTCCTCACAGGGCACCATCCTGTCCAAAGAGGGTAAAGCCCACAAGCCCTTAAAAGATAGTGTCATGTCCAAGGAGAGTGTAATCCCCAAGTCCTCACAGGATGCCATCCTGTCCAAGGAGGGCAAAGCCCACAAGCCCTTAAAAGATAGTGTCATGTCCAAGGAGAACGTAATCCCCAAGTCCTCACAGGATGCCATCCTGTCCAAGGAGGGTAAAGCCCACAAGCCCTTAAAAGGCAGTGCCATGTCTAAGGATGGAGAAATGGCCCAGTCCTCACTGGACAGCCCTCAGTCAAAGGAGGGTAACATTAACACATCCTTGAGAGATGCCATCCTGTCCAAGGAGGGAGACCTTCCAAAGTCCCTAGAGGACACCATCCAGTCTAAGGAAGGAGAGATCAAGTCCCTAGAGGGTGCCATCCAGTCTAAGGAAGGAGAGATCAAGTCCCTAGAGGGCACCATCCGGTCCCAGGAAGGTGACATTATCGAGTCTTCAGAAGGCATGGTGCAGCCCACCCAAAGCAAATTACATTTTGAAGAGGAAGTGGAGTTCCTGGAGGAGGAAGACATGGTGAGGGTGATCATGGGCAAGGAGGAGTTTGAGGAGGCACTCAAAGAAGCGGGCGAGAGGCTGGTGGCCGTGGATTTCTCGGCCTCTTGGTGCGGGCCCTGCAGGGTCATCAGGCCACACTTCCATTCGCTGTCCCTGAAGTACGAGGACGTGGTGTTCCTGGAAGTGGATGCTGACGACTGCCAGCAGCTGATACAGGACCTTGATATCTTAAGCCTCCCAACTTTTCAGTTTTATAAAAAAGAAGAAAAGTTGGCTGAGTTTTCTGGCGCCCTTGTGGAAAAACTTGAAACAAGCATTGCAGAATTAAAGTAATCATATATTCTGAGAACATTACGAATTAGTTGATAGCCGATTTCTTTTTAATTTGCAGAAAACCAAACCAAACCAAACCAAACCAAACCAAACAAAACAAAACCAAATAAGACAAATATGCTCACCTACATAGCTCTGCTTGTTTGTCAGAAACATGAAGGCCCACCTTTTATCTGACTGAATCAAAGCACAGTGTGACCATGATTTTTGTGGAGGGTGTGGGGTGGGGTAGGGGTAAAGGTAAATTAGAAATTCCCTGAGTGGAGATTGTAAATCTTGCAATCTTTTTTTTTTCCTTTCCATCTTGAAAATCTTGCCCTTTGGGTATTTGCAGCAACACTGGACATGCAGCGGTCACCCTGTAGAAGTACATACCTGAAGGGCAGTGGAAAGTTCCTGTCCCATGTATTTACCGCTACTCACACATCTTTAGGGGATTTAATAAGAAACTTCCGAAAGGGTTGGGCTGAGTCATGGGTCTTTGTTTTCTTTTATCCTATGCCCATGCACCAAGGCTGTTTCCAGTTTGTAGAGATCAATTTACTAATCTTTGCTCACAAAACCTGAGACAGAACTCTAAACCAGGCTTCTAGAGGCTTAAGCCTGAGCCACCATTGATGGCATTATGACATCAGTGCCTTGGCGGAAAAGGACTTGCACTGTCTGGCTCCTGGTAACGGACAGAGCTGGAGATTCCTCTTCTCAGGTGTCTCCCGGACCAAAGATCCAGGTCTGGGCTGGGTGGTAACTCGGTTCAGAGGTTCCGTTCTTTTAAGTAGTCTGCGAAGGTTTGGTTGCCCCACAGTGCCAGTCCTGCCTAACAAGACAACTGGATGCGTTTGCCTAGCTTCACTGACTTCCAGAAGTTACTTTGGGTCCCTTTGCTCTAGTCACTACTGTTAGTGCAACAAAAACATTTGACGGGAGGCCTACCCTCAGTGAATTCTAAGTGGCCAAAGCCATGTTATTAGTCACTATATAGCAGAGTTCTAGAACTTACCCCCTAAATGCTCCTTTGCACCTGTTGAACAGCTCATTCTCCTTGTGCCATGTTGGGAGCCACCATTCTGTTTTCTTTTGATTTAAAGTATTTTTTTTTTTGGTTTTTCGAGACAGGGTTTCTCTGTGTAGCCTTGGCTGTCCTGGACTCGCTTTGTAGACCAGGCTGGCCTCGAACTCACAGCGATCCGCCTGCCTCTGCCTCCCGAGTGCTGGGATTAAAGGCGTGAGCCACCACGCCTGGCTAATTTAAAGTATTTTTAAAATATGAAGTATTAGTGAACATTTTATTTATTTGTTTGTTTTTTGAGATAGTTTCTCTGTGTAGCCTTGGCTATCCTAGATTCATTTTATAGACCAGGCTGGCTTCCAACTCACAGTGATCTGCCTGCCTCTGCCTCCCGAGCTCTGGGATTAAAGGCGTGTGCCACCATGCCCGGCTAGTGAGCATTTTAAAATCAGCATTCCTTCATTAAAATGTGGCAACCTAAGGTTTGCACTAATTCAAGAATGGAGGCCAATCTCAGGGGCTGGTAGTAGGTCTCTTCACTATGAAAGGACTTGTACACACTAGCCCTGTGCCTCAGACCCTTGCATGGCAACCTCCCTGGTAAGTGGGAGAGTGGGACAGCCCTACCACCTGCCGCTGTGCACCCTTGACCCTCCTTAGAGACACCTGTCACGGGCTCCTTTGCCACAGTAACAGCCATGAGACAGCGGCAAAGGACATAACCCATACCCGTGGCCTCCTTTCCAAAAGTGATTCGGAATGACCTACAAAGAGTATTAATGAAAAGACACAACCCAGGGAAGAGGAACCGGAGTCGTGCAGGGAACAGTGGGTCATAAATAATTGCCGTGGTTGAGCGGCACATTTTGTTCTGAGCTTCTTCAGAGAAACCTCATAATCCCCAGATGCCGTCATCCGAGATAACCAGGTTTTGGGATGTGAGAAAAGAGCTTAGCCTTAACTACGTGATGGATGGAGTCTCGTCTGGGAATCTAAGTGGGAAGCGTGGGACAGATGATGACAATCTTGGTGGCCTTTGTTTCCCTTTGATAAACCCAGTTTATACTGCTATAAACATAATTTTCATGTGTTTTTTTCCCTGGTAGTCTTCAGTAGAAGCTGGAGCTGTGGGGACAAAGCCCTTCTGAGTGAGGAGGTGCCAGCTTCATGTTGAACAAGCGCGCATCTTTCCTGCTTTATGCAAATGCATGTTAGCTGACTGCGTCCATCTGCTTTTTGTTTCTAATGAAGGGAACAGCCTCTGACTTTTCCAGTTTGATCCTATTTTCCCTTGAATAAGACTAGTTTTATTATAACTATCAGATTAGACACATATGCCTAGAACTTAGTGAACTAACCCAGTCTCTGTGTTCCTGGCATCCTGTCTGGATAGCGTAGTAAGCCTTTGAAACTGTGCCACGAGACGGGTGTGGTGGCGCACGCCTTTAATCCCAGCACTCGGGAGGCAGAGGCAGGAGGATCACCGTGAGTTCCAGGCCAGTCTGGTCTACAAAGTGAGTTGCAGGACAGCCAAGGCTACACAGAGAAACCCTGTCTCGAAAAACAAACAAAACAGAAACTGTGCCATGTGCAAGATCAGAGGCACAGAGCTCCTCTACCAGAATTGTAGAGGAGGGATTCACAAAGCCATTTCTGAAAATGGACACAGAAGGACAGGCTACTGATATGCTCTAAATGTAAGATCTCCCAGGGCTCATGTGTTGAGATTCCCAGCTGAGGAAGCTGGTGGGTTGTGGACACCTCAGCCTTGGGCTCCTATTTGGAAGAAGTGTGTCAGCAAGTGCACGCCCTGGAGCGGCCTTCTGCTGTGCATCTCCTTGCTTCCTGTTGGCACAATGGCATTAATGATGGAGAAAAATAACAATGACACGGAATAACCAGGAGTTGGGTCCTGGCATGTAATAACCTAGAAATGAAGTGTTTCAACTTAATGGACCATTGAGTGGGTTTTACCTAAAATATTGCATAGTGAAAGCTTGCTTTTTTTTTTTTTTTTTTGAGAGGTTTCTCTGTGTAGTCCTGGCTTTTCTGGACTCGCTTTGTTGACCAGGCTGTCCTCGAACTCACGGAGATCTGCTTGCCTCTGCCTCCTAAGTGCTGGGATTAAAGGTGTGCGCCACCACCGCCTGGCTGAAAGCTATTTTAAGGTGGGGGGCGGGGAATCAACCTATATCCCACTTGCATATTACCAAAATAAATATAGGTTGGGTTAAGGAACACAACTAAAATATGGATGGAATCATAAAATCCGGACCGGGAGGGGAACCCATGAACCATTTATCTGACTATTGGGTAGGGTGGGTGACTTTTTAACCACAAATGTCATAAAAGAATGAGTTTAAACATAACATAAAACCTAAATTCTCTCTGATAAACAAAATTAATTGAAAGCAAAATCCAGAAGGAATGTTTGCTAAAGGAGCAAACAATAGCACTTAGTCCTACCAACTAACAAACCAGCGGTTCTCAAAAGGGCTGAAGGACTCTTCACAGGGGCCACCTAAGGCCATCAGAAAACACAGATTACATATTATGATTCATAATGAGCAAAATTACAGTTAAGAAGCAACGAAAATACTTTTATGGCTGGGGGTCACCACAACTTGAGGCACTGTGCTAAAGGGTCTCAGTATTAGGGAGGCCGAGAGCCACTACAGTAAACAAAATCAAATCATCTCATCTAAACCTAGGCAAAAGATGCTCAGCCACCTCCTACTGAAGTAAGGACAAATTCGTAACATGCGTGAGAATTTTCTACCAGCAGGGGATGCGTAGGAATAAATAAGGAAGAGTTTGGAGATCACAATCAACCCAATGTGCTGCTAGGGTGGAGATTGTTACAGGCTTTCTGGTCATGATGTAATGAAGTACAAATAAGTTTGCAAGTTTTAGTTCATCTGCCTAGACAAGTGCCTTAAGCATCATATTTATTCCTCGTGACTCTGGAGCCTAGAACTCTGCAGTCAAGGTGTCCACAGATTCCGTTTCCGAAGCAGCCACCTTTCCTCTGTCGTACTGTAGCATGGTGGTCGTCCCCTTTGCGCCTGAGCATCTCTGGCGTGTCTCTAGGCGTCTGAACTTTCTGTAACACTGGCACTGAGCTTAGGGTCAAGATTAGGATCCACCGTAGCAGCCTTATTTTATCTTAATCGCCTGTTTAAAATTCCTGTGCAAAGAAAGTCATATTCTGGCATACAGGAAGTTGAGGCTTCAACATATGAATTTGAGGAAAACATAATTCAACCAATAACTTCATAAGATAAGCCTCAGATAGGGGCATCTGGGATACCTGGCTTAGAACGTGAGGTATAGAACGTGCCTTTCTGTCTGTCTACTTGCCTGTCTGTCTGTCTGCCTGTCTGCCTGCCTGCCTGTCTGTCTGCCCCCACACTTCAGCTCCATTGCTCATGCTGATGATGTTTTTGTTTTGTTTTGTTTTTCAAGACAGGGTCTCTCTGTGTAGCCTTGGCTGTCCTGGACTCACTTTGTAGACCAGATTGGCCTCGAACTCACAGTGATCCACCTGCCTCTGCCTCTTAAGTGCAGACTGATGATGTTTTGATGTAGAGGAGGAAGGGACAGCATATGAAACTCACCTCAGGCCACCATGAATCGACTCGACAAGTGAAGATGAGGCTTGCCCAAAGGTCAGGGTTGTACTAGAGAAATCTCTGGCTTCCCTTGAGTATAGGTCTTGAAGCATAGGCTAGAACCGAGATATTCAAGGCCTTAGCCGGTGCCAAACTGGAGCGTGTCACCATGTATTTCTTCCACTCAAAAGAAGTCTGGGAGTCCCTGGGCCAGCCACGAGGCTTAGACGCCTGGAGCACAGGGCATCCTCTCCAGCTTGCTTGATGGGAGTCCCTGGGCCAGCCATGAGGCTTAGACTCCTGGAGCACAGGGCATCCTCTCCAGCTTGCTTGATGGGCATGCAGGTCTGTGGGATTCTTTCCTGCACTCCCTGTGAAGGAGAGGCTGAACACACAAAAAGTGGCTCAGGAACAGTACCAAGTCAGGACTCACAAATGTGTGGCCTCTGGACTGAAAAATCTGACAGTAGTTTTGGGCTGGGGCATAGAAACTCTTACCAGGCAGGTGGTGGTGGTGCACAGCTTTCGTCACAGCACTCAGAAGACAGATGCAAGTCGCTCTGTGAGTTTGAGGCCAGCCTGGGTCTACAGACTGAGTTCCAGGACAGCCAGGGCTACACAGAGAAACTTTGTCTCGAAAAAGAAAAAAAAATTTTTGTTTTCTGAGTATGAGTGGTTTTGGCCACATGTATATATGTGCACCACATGAGTGCCTGGTGCCCACAGAGTTTAGAAGAGGGTGTCACAGTTCCTGGAACTTGAATTAGACATAGTCGTGAGCCACCTCAAATGGTGCTAGAACCAAGCCTGGGTCCTCTGCAAGAGCAGCAAGCAGTGTTCTGAACCCCACAGCCATCTCTGCAGCACCCAAACCTTCCCTATAACAACTGTAGCTGACTAACACATCTGGAACTGGCCACTCTACAGCATTTTCTTCTTCTCCCTTGGTTCCTCTGTTTAAGTCTACCACCTGCACGTAAGGATGCCTGGCATATGTGTGTCACTGCAGCCCAACTTCCTTACGAAAGGCTAGGGTGGGGTCTGGTGTCTATTAGATTTCCTCACTAGAATTAGCTAAAGGCTGGTGGCTAGAGCAACAGGGTGGCTTCTTGGCTGCCAGCATGCAGCCTCTCTCCCTTGGCAGGGTCTTCAGAGTCTGTGATAATTGGTGCTTTACCCCTGGAGTCAGGATGCCAAGCAAGGGGCACAACTCATCACACACAGAAGGCAAAGTTGTGGCCCTGGCTTCTTCACGAAGAGTGAGTAAAGGGCAACTGGGCTAGCAAGACAGCTCAGTGGGTAAAAGTGGCTGTTGTACAAGCCTATCCTGGAATCTACCGTGGAGGGTGAGAACCTCTGAATCCTAAAAGTTAACCAACAAATGTCAACTATGGCATGCATATATGTGTGCGCACACACACAGCCCTCTCCCCCAATGGTTTTTTTTGTTTTTGTTTTGGATTTTCAAGACAGGGTTTCTCTGTGTAGCCTTGGCTGTCCTGGACTCACTTTGTAGACCAGGCTGGCCTTGAACTCACAGCGATCTGCCTGCCTCTGCCTCCCGAGTGCTGAGATTAAAGAAAGATCAAGTCTCCTTGGTAGGCCAGAGGTATTTTGTGTTTTTTTTTTTTTTTGCTTTTCAGGAGTTGATGGGTATGTTAACATCTTGGGGGTTGACTGGAAAGTTTCACATTTCCTGGTTTTTACTATTTTAGTCAGGTTGTAATTTCATGATCAGCCAGCGCTTTATTTAATTTTTAGGCATGGCCTCACTATGTAGTCCAGGCCAACATTAAACTTGCTGCGGAGCCCAGACTGCGCTTATCTCAGACTTGAGGTCACCTTGCCTTACTCACCCAGGGGCTGCCGCTGCCAGCCTGCGCCACTCCAGCAGCAAACATTGCTCTTGACTGTCATCCTGGTGATGACGTAGCTTCCTGATCTGACCCCGGGTTCTGTTAACCTTGCACTCCCCCTTGCTTGAGTAGTTAAGATCTTAAGATGTCTCCCGGGATTGCCTGTTCTGTAAAACATTTTATGTTCTGGTTAAAAGTCAAGAAGGGGCTTTGAAATGCCTGGCAGCCCAGGAGAGAGCTCATGTCGATTAGGCATTTTAGAGGGAGACAGAGGAGGGGCCTCAGGAGAAAGAAGGCCAGGAGCTCAGTGCCAGTGGGACCAGGCCGACTGCTGTGGCCTGGTGATGATCAGAGCGAAAGACTGTCCCCACGGAGTCCTCTGGCGTGGAGTTGCATCCTTTTGATGCTAACTCTTGTCTGGGCTCCTTTGATGGTAGCACTCCCGGGAATGGCTCCGGGTCTGTGAAAGAGGTTTCTGACTTCAAGAGATACACGCTTAGGATGGTCAGCGGGAGGTTGTGGTCTGTAAGCAAGGCCCCTTGATTTCGCATAAGGAGCGTCCCACTGCATCTCCTTCTTCTGCCTCAGCAGGCTCTGGGATAAAACCGCTTGGGTCCATAGCTCAGCCACATTTACACAGAAGTCCAGCAGGCAGTGCTTTCTGGAACAGGTGCAGGGGCGGGGGGGGGTGGGGGGGGTGGGGGGGGTGGGGGGGTGGGGGGGTGGGGGGGTGGGGGGGGTGGGGGGGGCGGAAGTGGGGGAAGGGGGAGGGGGGTGGGGCACGTTCACTCCCCAAATTCACTGAGAGACAAAGCTGGGTGTGTGGGGCTACATATTGAGTTCAAGATCAACCTGGGATATATTATGAAATTCTGTCTTTAAAAAAAAGCCAAAACAATATGATCCCCTATTTTATTGAACAGAAGGCATGCTGGGATATAGGCTGTCTCTGGGGATAGGTAATTTTCTTCTGCTTACATAATAGGGAACGTGTGTGTGTGTGTGTGTGTGTGTGTGTGTGTGTGTGTGTGTGTGTGTAAGTAATAAGCAACAATGGAGTGCTTTGGAGGTCTCTACCACTCCCTGTTTAAGATATGTCTAAGGGCTACAAACAACTGTTAGAAAATATCAAACCTGTGGGGCTTCAAAGAAAGGAGTTAGCACTCAGACCCAGGGTCAAGGGTGAGACCCAGGGTCAAGGGTGTTCAGCTGACTTTAGCTGGAGGCTCTCTGTTCTAGCTGGATGGTGACATCATAGTATGATCTAAGGACAGAGGTGACATCAGTAGACTTTCCACTGTTTGGAGATGAGCTACATGGGTGACCATGGGGTATGAAGCAGATGCCAAGCTCAGCGCTTCGGTAGCGAGCAGCAGAAGTTGTATTCACGACAAGCAAATCAGTGGAGGAAAGGTATAGTTGCCTTGTGCTTTGAGGGGATGCCGCCCATATCTGCAGGGGTGAGAACAAGCTGCTCCCGTCACAGCAGCTGACCAGCAGCTAGAAGGTGGAACCCGAAGTGGGCGTAACACCCAGAGGCCCATTCCTACCGACCCACTTCCTCCTGGTGATTCCACAGCTTCCTATAGCAGCAGAGCCAGCTGAGGACTGGGTGTGGGTGTGTAAGGGGGGGTTGGGGAGAGAGTATGTGTATGTGAGAGTGAGTGTGTGAATGTGTGTATGTGACGGAGGGAGAGAGAGAAAGTGTATGTGTGAGAGTGTGTAAGAGTATATGTGGATGGCCCGGGTGGCGATGGCGCACGCCTTTAATCCCAGCACTCGGGAGGCAGAAGCAGGTGGATCGCTTTGAGTTCGAGGCCAGCCTGGTCTACAAAACAAAACAAAACAAGAGTATATGTGTATGTGTGTGTGGTGGGGATGGTGGCAATTTCAGATTCAAACCTTAACACAAAACCAACTTAAACCTGGTCCAGCAAAATTAGAGGGTTTATCAGATCTTGAAATGGAAATTTTAAAAAATTGTTTCTTACATTTTATTTCCTCTGTGTGCATATGTGTGCACATAGGCCTGTGTGTGCCGTGATGCATGTGTGGAGATCAGAGGACAACTTCTTTTGTTTGTTTGTTTGTTTGTTTTTCGAGACAGAGTTTCTCTGTGTAGCCCTGGCTGTCCTGGACTTTGTAGACCAGGCTGGCCTCGAACTCACAGCGATCCACCTGCCTCTGCATTCCCCAAACACTGGGATTAAAGGTGTGCGCCACCACCGCCCGGCCAGAGGACAACTTGTAAGAGTCAGTTTTCTCCATCAGGGGGTCTCAGGGATCAAACTCAGGCTGTCCATCAGACTTGACATCATCTCCCTGATCCTCAAATCTTTCAGGTAGATGTGGACTTACAGACACCATCAGGACAGGGATATTTTCCGTGTCTCAGGTCTGCCTTCCATCTTGATTCTGTCACTGGTTGCTTTGCGGCTTGTGATCCAGATACCAATTGAACCTCAGTTGCTGATTACAGAGGTCCCAGGATTCTGGCTAGCTGGCTCATGTGCCAGTCCCTGGAGACAGTCTGATCTGTCAGGCTTAGGCACTTGTACATGCTAGAACACAGCCAGTGCCATCAAGCCTGCGGAGTGGGTGCGGGGTTACCCTGGGAAGCCGGAGGAAGGAAGGGTTGCTGTGAATGCTGTGGGCACATTGATTTCCAGAAATGGCGTTTGAGTGCCGCTGTCGCTGCTGTAATACACACAGAGCCCACACTAGGGACGAACCAGGGCCATCCAGATCCCCACTTACAAGATCCATGAAAAGCCAAGCCTTCCAAGGACTGTTTATCTGTCCAGTTCCTCCTCAGCCCACCACCCCATTTCACTCTGACTCCCTCTGGTTTCCTTGTGTCTGTAATTAGATAGACGCAAGACTAAACAGTCTCTGGCTTAGTCAAAGGAAAAAATCATGATATTAAGTAGCTTTCACTAAAATTGGCACGGTGCATATGGATCAAAAGAGAACGTGAAACATTGCATTAGTCTGTTTTATGCTATTATAACAAAACACCCAACATGGGGTACTTAGCAAAGAAAGGAAGGACCTCATCCATTCAGCCTCTGGCACCTCACGACACAGCAGAGAAGCAGGAAGGGAAATAGTGTTACAGAGGGGATTGCATGAATGGGATGGCTTGGTTTTGTAACATCCTGCTCACTTCATGAATATGGTGCACCTATGACCTTATCTCTCATAAGACCCCACATCATAAAAATTTTACCATCTCAATCACCATACGGGAGACCACCCCATTTAGCTCGAACAATACGCTTAAATCATACCTAAACCACAGCAAACACCAACCCAGAGAAGATGACCAAAAAACAAAAACAACAAAAAAACCCACACACCAAAAAACAAACAAAACAAAACAAAAAAAAACAACAAAAACCAAAGATGTAAGTGGAGTCTGCTCTTCCATACTATGCTGTGGCTTGCGTTACCGTCTCACCAGCAAGAACGACGCTGCACACACACACAGGATCCTTCTGCAGTAAAGCTTTAATGCATCTTGAGAGGGAGAGCATAAGCTTACAACAAGTAAAATGGAGACCCCAAACAGCAGAAACCCATCCCTTATATAGGAAACTGTCCTCCGCTTAGGATGTGTCAGTCCCTAATTGGCTGTTGCTCATCGGGCGAGATGACGCCACGGGAGAGGCAGAGCACAACAAGTGGAAAATCCCTTCGCACATGCGCAGATTAGTTGTTTGTCAGCATGGGACACAGGATGTCAGCGCCATCTTGTAATGGCGAATGTGAGCGCGGCCTCTCACACTATGCTTTTGAAGTTTACCCTGTACATCTGGACAATTTAATGTAATAGTGGGGTTTTGTTCTCTTTCAATGTTAAGATTTCAGTATTTTGGACACAGAAATGATTATTTCAAATACATTTAATGCAATCATGGAAATTATGGTACATTGTTACTTAGAATTCTATTGTTATTTTTAGCGCATGTGCACACACACACAGACACAGAGAGACAGGCAGACAGACACACACACAGACAGACACACACAGACACAGACAGACAGACAGACAGACAGATGGAGACAGAGAGACAGACAAACAGGCAGACAGACAAGACACAGACACAAACACAGACAGATGGAGAGACAGACAGACACACAGAGAGAGAGAGAAACAATGACAAACACTGGGTCCATGGAGTCTGTAATGAAACTACTTTAAAAAAAATAGGATTTCTAAATTCCAAAGTGAAAAAAAAAGACTTTATTCAAAAATCAAAGCTCTGATCATAGAGAATGGTAAAGGCAAAGACATGAAGTTTGGTCATGACAGTCAGAGACTGAAATTTAGAAACCTCATTACAAAAACTAACAGGAAAATGATACATTCCTTCTATTACATGTTGGCTAGATTTACACATTGAGCATGTCCTTTAAATTAAAAATAATTTTAAGAAAAGTGAGAATGCAGGAAGAGCAGAGCCATTCTCCTGTATCTACCTCTGCCCAGCCTAGTGTTTCTTACTCTTTGAGTAAGAGTGGAAGATGTGCTGTACACACACACACACACACACACACACACTCACACTCACACACACACTCACACACACACTCACACTCACACACACATACATTCACACACATACACTCACACACACTCACATACACACACATACATACACTTGCTGTCTTTGCCCCTGAAAGCCACAGCACTGTGGTGTTTGAAAAGCCAAGCTAAATGTGAGGCTAATGCCTCCTCGATCAATATCTTCCACTGACCTTAGACGGAGGCGGAAGTCACTGGTCAGCTAATGATTCTTGGTTTAGAAGGTGCAGGTGGAGCGGCCTGCTTTCCTGTAGAATGCTGAAAAAAGACTTCTCTTCAGTCGTGCCAGGTAGCAGTGGCCTGACTGCGCGGTACGGCCCTGCTGTTAGGAGAGCTGAAAAGCAGGAATTCATTGTGTAGTAATCCAGTTTCTGTGGGTGTGAGGGTCTGCTCCTTAAGGACGCTGGTCTCTCCCTGCCAGATTGAAATCACTGTATGGTAAAGATCCTTCTTCCTTCCCATCCCTTTTAGCGCTTTCTCTTTCGTTTTTTTGTTTTGTTTTGTTTTCCATTTGACCTTGCCTTTTCCTTTCTCCTTCTGTTTCCCTTTCCCTGTCTCCCTAGGACTTGCTACACAGACCAGGCTGGCCTGAATTCAGGATTCTCCTGCCGAAGCCACCCGAGTTGTAAGGGTTGCAGGCAGATAGGACGTTCAGCTTGATAGAAGTGTTTGGGAAGGATTAGGAGGCGTGGCCTTGTGGGCGGGGCTTTGTTACTGGGAACAGGCTTTTGAAGGCCAAATTCCCAGTTGGCCCCCTCTGTTGTGTGAATCCAGGTGTGAGTGCTCAGCTCCTGCTCTAGTGTCAAGCCTGCCTGTCCGCTACCATGCTCCTACCGCGGCCACCACCCTCTGGAACCATGATCTCCAAATTAGACGCTTTCTTTTACGAGTTGCCGTGATCATGGTGTTTTAGCACCACAATTAAAAAGCATTAAGACAATGCCACTACACATCTCTCCCTGGAAACCCATTTGTGGTGTTGTTTTGTTTGGCTTTTTGTTTTTGTCTTTTCTTGTAGTCCTGGCTGTCCTGGACTCACTTTGTAGACTAGGCTGGCCTCAAACTCACAGCGATCCACCTGCCTCTGCCTCCCAGTGCTGGGATTAAAGGCGTGTGCCACCACACCGGGATGGAATTTCTTTTTTATCCCGTGCTTCAAGTGAACTTTGAGATGGAGTCCCCAGTACTAGCAATGTTGACGTAACCCCTGCCTCTGGAGAACAGCTCCTCTACTGTGGAGGCTCAGCCCCGCCCACTCTCATCCGAACACTCCCACGCCTTCGTTTTTCTGTATACCCGGCCCAGATCCAGAGCTTTGCCACGTCTCTTTTTCCAAGCTTCTAGAAACGTGAGCCAAAGCAAACTCCTCATAAATTATCCAGTCACAAGCCGGGCATGGTGGTGCACACTGCTAATCCCAGCATTTGGGAGGCAGAGGCAGGTGGATCTCTGTGAGTTCAAGCCCAGCCTGGTCTACAAAGCAAGTTCAGGGCAGCCAAGGCTACACAGAGAAACCAAAACACCAACAAAACAAAACAAAATGCTATCCAATCTCAGATATTCTGCTATAGGGACAGAAGATGGAATGTTAGAGAAACAAGCAAACAAAAAAGACAAAAAAGACGTGTATGCACAAGAAGTAACAAACTAAACAACACTAACATTCACCAAGTACTTACAAATGGCAGGTATTATGATTTCGGTGTTTAGAAACACCTTGTTTGATTTTTCACAACTTGGTGGGGCAAGAGTTTTATTGGCCTCATTTGAAAATATTTTTATTTGGCTGGTCATGGTGACACACACCCTAATCCCAGCAGAGGCAGGTGGATCTCTGTGAGTTTGAGGCTAGCCTGGTCTACATAGCAAGTTTCAGGATAGCTGGACCTATATAACAGACCCTGTCTCAGAAACAAACATTTGTTTTATGTGTATGGATGTTTGGCCTGTGTGTCTGTGCACAGGGCCTGGTGCCTGTGAAGGCCAGTGACGGCTGAGCCATCTCTCCAGTCCCTCACTGGCCTCCTTTAGTGATAGAGTTGAACTTAGTCCTGGACTCTTGATCCGTAGGCTATTGCTTAAGATCATCACCCATGAGGCAAGAAGAGCTACTGGAAATAGGAGACTTCAAAGACACCGTTACAGAGGTAGATGATTAGCCATTCGTGCTAAACAACATGGACATTTTTATTTTATTATGGTGAAATATACCTCGACCATTATCCATGTGCAGTCCAGTCATGTTAAGAACATTCACATCAGTCACAACCAACCTCTAGAACCCTTGGCATTGTGTAAAACCTAAGCTTTACAGTCCTCCCTCCCTATAGGCCTGGCAAGCACATCCTGTTTCCTTCTCTGTGTGACTCCTTGAAATACCTCTCATGGGTGGAATTGCGTTTATTTTTTCTGACTGCCTTATTTCATTTAGCATAGTGTTCTCAGGCTTTATCTCTGTTGTAACATGAGTTAGTCCTCTCTCTCTCTCTCTCTCTCTCTCTCTCTCTCTCTCTCTCTCTTTTCTTTCCTTTAAGGCAGGGTCTTACTATGTAGCTCTGGCTGGTCTGGAATGCTCTATGTAGACCAGGCTGGCCCTGAACTTACAGAGATCCAGCAGCCTCGGACTGAGTGTTGGTATTAAAGGCACGCACCAGTATGCTCTGCCTGTTGCTTTTGTTTATACGACGAGGTCACACAATATATCCCAGGCTGACCCGGAACTCATTGTGTAGCTCAGAACCTCTGGGCTGGGGTCATGTATGGTTGTGAACCTGCTGACTTGAGACTGGGAATCCAACTTAGCTCCTCTGAAAGGGCAGTGGGCTCTCCCCACTGCTGAGCCTTCTCTCTATCTCTTTCTTAAAAAAAAAAAAGTTTTAATTGTGTGTAGTCGTATCTGGGCACACCTGTGTTTGTCTCTGTGTACAGGTGTGTAGGTGCTCAGGTGGTCAAGGCCATCAGAGCTCCCTGGAGACAGAATCACAGACAGTGCGAGCCTCCTGAAGTGAGTGCCAGGGTCGGAACCCCGGAAGACCGGCCATGCCTCTAATGGCTCAGCCTCCTCTCCAGCTAGCTCCCGCCCCCTTCCCTTTTAAGGCTTAATGGTATTTCTTTGCATGCAAATTTTGGCTTCTTTTCCGGCCACATCACCAAATAGCAGACAAAGTCAACTTAAGGAAGGAAGTGCTATTCTTGGCTCTTGGTTTGATGTGATCCAGTCTACAGTGGCTGGGGACAGCTTTGCAGTGGTAGTGGAGGAAGCTGGACATGCTGTGTCTACAGTCACACACACACACAGAGGATTGCTGGTGGCCTATGGGATGGTGCCACACCCATTCTGGGTGGGCCTTTTTTCTTCAGTTAAGCCTGCCTGGGAACACCTAGAGATGTGTATCCTAGGTGGTCCTAAAACCAGTCAGGTTCATAATAAAAATTAGCCACCACAATGGCATATACCTAGCTTTGTTACATATTCATTTGAGGGTGAACACTTGGATTGTTTCCATACTTTGGATGTTGCCAGCAATATGGAATGAATATAAATGATCTTATTGGCAACACCATGCCCCCCAGGAAAGAACTTATTTGCTCTAGTACAAAAATCTTTAAAAAGTAGAATGAGCTTGGCTTATGTCATCCAGCCGAGTCTCCACAGTTGTTATTCCTTGGTCTTCAGAACCCACCTCATCACTCTCACAGGAGGTTTTTCTCTTGACCCTCAAGTCAGCTACCACTGGCCTCTCTCATTTTACCTAGACATCTCCTTTCTTCTGTTTACTGAAATTTGAATAAAATGCTTAATTATTCCACCTTTGTCTCTGTGGGGTGAATATAAGCCCGTAGGGTAGAAACCGTGTCTCAGCAATAGTCTCCAGCAGCTACCTCAACGCTGGGCACACAGCAATCCTTGAAAATTGAACTCTAATTAGGTAATGGTACTAGACACTCTTCCATTTAGTGATTGTGACAACTCGGGAACGTAACCCTCATTGCCTCACTTTGCAGATGTCAAATAGGTCAAGAAAGGTGTAGTGAGTTGCTAAGATCACACAGTGGGGACCAGGACCTGAACCAAGCAGTTCAGAGCTGATGTTTGTACTTTAGCCAACTGTATTTTATTAGTCTTAATGTTCCTTAATGTTCATATACTTCAAAATGCTCACAGACTCAAGTCATTCAGGGACTCACTCCTGACAAATTCATTATTAGAGAGCACTTCGGCTTGAGTTTACATATGGAGAAGGGGTATTTTCGATGGACTGTTTGAGACAGGATCTTGCAGTGTAGGCCAGGGTAGCCTCAAACTTGCAGCCCCAGCTTCTCAATTGCTGACACCTAGCGTGGGTGCACCAACGGACTCAGACTAAAACAGGTATTGCTCATAGAAGCAGCCTTGAAGAGGTCAAGTCTTTAAGAGATAATCCTTCTAAAGGTGAATACCGCTAGTAAGTCAAGCCAGCTGAAATAACAAAGTCTGCGTATCCAGGAGGCTCACACAAATTTGGAGAACTGTGCTTAAGAATATTTACATGTTTATAGACATGCATTTAAGGATTCTAAAAGGACCTTTGTGTGTTGCCTGAATCAATCTAAGAGAATGAGTTTGAAATTGTTGCCTAGGCTACCATGTATGGTGGCCGTGGAAGGGAAAAACTACAGAAGATCTAGGGCTGGAGAGCTGACTCAGCTGCTGAGGGAACACCCACTCTGGGCGGCTCAAAACGGCCTTTAAAGGGAATGAAACTCCAGTTAAAGGGAATGAGACACTCTTTTCTGGTCTCCACAGGTATCTGGGCGTGCAAGTGGGGCACATACAAACATGCAGGCACTCACACATACACGTAAAATAACCATGTAATAGACATAGAATGTAAAACTGGGCTCTGTTCTCCTTCCTGGTTTAGCTCTAACGCTGACATGAATGTTCTCATCTCTCTTTCCACTTCCATTATCCAACAGCAAAAGTTAACACTTGCCAGCTGCTCTAAAGTTGAATAGTGTGTGACGTGTGTAGTTCTTTGTACTATCAGACACTAATAAATACCAAAGCAAAAACCAGGTAAACAGTGTGTGAGTTTATGAGTGGCAGATGACTCAGCAGCAGTATAAATGTCCTAAAGTAATAGGAAGACTGACTCTAACATACTACATGTGCTCTTACATTATCAGCGATTTAAATTCATGTAGTGGCTCTTCCTCCTCCCTCCCCCCTCCCTCTCTCTGGGAGGTCTCACTGTGCAGAGGTGCATGGCCTAAAGCTCACTGTGTAGACTAGGCTGGCCTGGAACTCATAAGGCCCACCTGCCTCTCCCTTGTGGGGGCTGGGATTAAAGGCGTGCACCACCGTGCCTGGCTTCTTGTAGTTCTTAAGAGTTTTACACATATGATGTATTAGCTTTGTTTAGTAATACAAAGAAGAGGCCGTTGATCTCAGTGGTAAGTGACTTAAGCAGGAAGAAGCCTGCATGGCGAGTGGGCAATCATGGTCCCACTGCAGAGCTGCTAGGAATGCGTGCATGCAATCTTGAAGATCGGCTGTCGGCACCCTGAGGATCCCTATGCTTTTTAGTGAGAGAGATGACTAGCCAGCTGTGGAGTGGTTGTTTACCCAGGGCTAGCTTGGCCACAGAACAGCTCGCAGGCAAACACGGTAATGGAGTTTGTCAGGACTCTTAGGATTTCAATTCAGAGTGAAGTAGATGTGTGACACTATCCTGTGGACTGGGTATCAAACACATTTTTCTCTTTAAAGCTAAGTAAAACTCACAAGCTCCCTTTCAAACTGTATATATATATTCTTTAATAAAAATTGACATCTCAATATGATTTTTGTGGATAAAGAGAATTCAAAGTAAATTAGAATTTGCTTTTCATACAATGTAAGCACCTCCACCTTACCAGGGTGTTCATGACTTAACATCTGTGCCTTAGGTCTGGCACTGTCTTCTGTGGCTCCTCGGGATGGGGGAGGGGTGGGGACTCTGGCTAGACCCTCAGCTTCTAGCACAGTGGGTTGCATGCCTCTGTGGGGGTCGTGTGACTGACTGTGAGGGTAGGGAAAGTTTGAAAACAGCAAAAGGTTTCTGATTGTACAACCACCAAATATAAATCAGAATCAAATGAACGGCGAATGCAAGGGGTTTGTTCAGGCCCCCCCCCATGTTGCATTGTGGGTCATCACCGTCCTCTTGGTTCTGAACACACAAGGTACCCTTTGTCATGTGCCACATACGGCTACCGATGCCTGAAACGCCTGGGCTCAGATTTGAAGATCACTGTGTATTAGATTGCAGGGCCTTTTACAGTACAGTTTTCTAGTCTTTTTCAAAAAGAGGTTTATTTTTAATTGTGTATACTTGTATGGGTCTGTGCATCTGAGTGCAAGTGCCCTCAGAGGCCAGAGGTATTTGGTTGCCCCTGGAGCTGGAGTTACAGGTAGGTGTGCGCAGTGGATTCTGGGAACCTCATTCATGTCTTTTACAAGAACAGTAAGCACTTTTCACTGCTGAGCCATCTCTTCTGCCCCCAGTCTTCTACTCTTATAAAGGCATGATAGCTTAAAAAACAAACAAACAGTATTTTCCTACTATTGTTTCTTAGCATGTGTCAAATTTATACATCTGTTAGAATATTTGATTTAAAAAGTTGCAGTTTGGGTTACTGACTTTCATTTCACTTAAAAAAAATCATTAAATAAATTTAGCTGGGGATTAGGATAGAATTTCCAACTATTTTTTGAAATGTTTCCAAACCCATTTTTTTTTGTGGCCATTTTCCACTAGGTATTTATATTAAGTGATTCTTAGCATTGGTAATTATAAAATCAAAATAGCAGTCGACTATAAAAATGATATATCTAGCAGTATCAAATATTCAGCCAAGAATAATTTTTATGTAGAAATCAACAACCAAATCTGTCTCATTGTATACAAACTTGCTTTCGTCTTAAACGGATAAACTTTTTGGTCTGCTTTTCACATTACATTTTTACCTTAGCATGAAAATTAAGCATTTAAATAAGGAAAACAAACTTCTCTATGATTATTAAATGCTTGTTTTCTACCACTATTTCGTATCATATATAGCCAGAGTGGCATTAAAATTTCTTAGGTGAAGGGGGGCGGTGAGCTGAAAAAGTGTTAAGTAGCTGTGGTATAGACTGCCCCATTTTCGACATTTGCTTCCCATGGAGTCTAGGGTGCTTTTTCAGCGGCCAAAGCATCAATATGTCCTTTGTTTCGCCTGGACCTTCCTAGAGATTTAAATTCAAGCAGCACCATAGGATACAATAAAGGTTTATTTTTACAGCACATCCATTTGTGTGTGTGTGTGTGTGTTCTGCTCTTCCTGTCCCTGGATACCCTGGCAATGGGCTGAAGATCTGTCAGCAATTTGCTTGGCATTTTTCTCATTTGGTACAGGATCTCCTAAGTGATGCAGATAAAATTCGTTCGTAGCACGAGAACCTGGCAAACAGAGTAGGTTTGGGTTTGAAATGAACCAAACTGTAAAGCACGTGATTCCCACGCTGTAGGACCAGACTTCTCGTTTCTAGCCTGATTACATATGTCTGGCCCAGCTTTCCCCTGGAACCCGTTGGCTTTTGAGCGAGGTGTGCTTCTACGTCTGGCTTCGCTAGGCTGGAGCGAGATAAGGGAGGCGGCGGCCTTGGAACCCCAGCCAGAACAGAGCGCGCCTCCGCACAGGGCGGAAGGAATCCCGGGCAGACGAGACGGACACGCCCTGCCGCTTCTCCAAAGGGCGGCCTCTCTTTCTGGGACGCCGCGCTCCAGGGTAGCCTGCAAAACCCTTTTCTTTTCCAGGGCAGACGGAGACGCCCTCGGAGAGCCAAACGCCGTGTCAGCGGCCCCACCCACTCGCCTCCAGCGGACCGCGGGCTCCTTCCCGGCTCCCAGCATCCCTCGCGGAGGCCCCGCCCGCCCGGAGCATGCTGGGAGTCGAGGTCCCCGGCGCTTCCTGACTCTTCGGTTCGGAATTCCACGCGGAACGCCGTGAGGCTCCGTCCTAGGAAGCGCTCCAGCTCCGCGCTCGTAGCTCCCGGGCACCAAGAACAGCGCCTCTCGCAGGGCGCCGCCTCCAGGTCTCCGCACACCGACTGGCAGCAGAGCGGCGCCGGGAGCTACGGCCGAGCCGGGGCCGCGCAGGCGCACAAGCTCGGCGCTTAGCCCGGTTAGGGCCGGAGGGCGGGGCCTGCACGAGGGCTGGGGGGTGCGGGGGGCCGCGGCGGCGCGCACGTCGGCACGTCGGGCCGGTCACGTGGGGAGCCGAGGATCGCAGTGCGCGTGGCCGCGGCGGCTGGTGTGGGGTTGAGTCAGTTGTGACACCCGGGAGCTGCTGACCCGACGGGAGGCCCTCGGAACCCGCGGCCCGGCAGCAGGCGCGGAGCTTCGGGAGCCGTGAGCCTGGCCCGATCCTAGGGCTCCGCGGAGCCGGCCGCCGCCACCGCCGTCCCCCCTCTCCACCTATTCCCCAGCCCGCCCCCGTCAGCGAACCGCCGCCGCGGGCGCGCCCCCGCTCTGCGCTGTCTCCGATGGCGTCCGCCTCCGGGGCCATGGCGAAGCACGAGCAGATCCTGGTCCTCGACCCACCCTCAGACCTCAAATTCAAAGGTAAGGCTGGCTGGGGACGCGCCCGAGCTGGGCTGGGGCCGGCGGGCGGCGGGGCCGGGCGGGCCGCGCTCCCCTCCCCCCACGCCCGCGCCTAGCGTGGGGACCGCGGCCCCGCTGCGCCCCTCGGCTGGCTGCTCGCCGCCCGCCCCGCTGCCCGGCCGTGCTGCGGAGGGGAGGGGAGAGGAGCCGTCCCGGAGCAGCGGAGGGCTCAGCCCGGCGCTGCCGCCGCCGCCGCCATCTTGCGGCCCGCGGGGGTGCCGCGGGAGCCCGCCCGCGCCTCGCCTCGCCCGTCCGCCCTCCCGCACGGCGTCCTTGCCCCAGGGCGACCGCAGCGCGCTCGGGGCCGTGCGGGCGGCGGCGGCGGCGGCTGCTGCTGCTGCTGCGAGCAGGAGCTCCGGGCCGCGGCGTGACCGGGTCTGCGAGCGCCAAGGGGCGGCTTGTCGCGGGCTGTGGGCCGGCGCGACCCCTCGGGCGAGGCGCCCAGGGCCGGGCGGGGCGGCCGCGGGCCTCGCCCGGTGTCACCGCTGTCAGGTTGCGGGGGTTCGGGCGAGCCGGGAGGCCCGGCAGTGTGTGTGGCTCGGACTGACCCCGAGTGTTGGCAGGGCCCCAAGCGCGCGGCAGAAGGCTGTGCGTCAGCTGGGGGATGGAAGGTTGTAGGTTAATGGCAGTGGGTCCCCTGTGTCACTTGGGCTCGTCCCTAGGTACGGGGGACCCAGTCCTTGAGCTCCTGGACCTTGAGTTCACTGTCATTTTGCTGAAGAACTCTCAGTGTTTGTGACTCCTACGTATGCGGTTTCCCAGCATACCCTGAGAAAGCTGATAAGGTGCAACACAGCTCTGGAACTGTTGACTTTGGAGCGTGGACTGTGTTGGAGCGATCCCTAGCTTGGTGATCCCTTTTCAGATCCAAGGCCATTTGCTTCTCACTTGTAGGATAAGTTGGGGAAGAAAAGTTAAACTGAACAACTTACTGTATTTTAAGGAATACCGACCGAATGGGGCTAAAAAGAAAGCTGCTCCTTTCATCCTCAGGTCCCTCCCCCCTCTTTGAAAGGTAATACCTTGGGTTTTAATTTTAGGAACTGCCATGGGAACAATTTTCCTTAGGTGCGTAGCGATCCCAGTACTAAAAGAAAAAGTAAATCCATTATAGTGTAAGATGAGTCCAAATGAAAATAGTTGGCATGTCCCTGTGGAAACAGTTTAAAATAGTTTCAGGTTTTAAAGATTTTATATTCTAAATATTTTCAGGACTTACAAACATTTTGGTATTTTGCTCGTAGTACCACTATGCAGGTGTTTTAGTGCAATGACAAGTTAGGACTCCTTACTAGACAAACACTTGATTTTAAGGCAGCTCTAATAGCAACTAGGGGTGGTGAACCACATCTTATAATTACGGTATTTGGGAGCCAGGAACCATTGAAAGTTTGAAACAAGCCCGGGCTACATGGGGGACACTAGATAGTGTCAGAACCTTGGATATTTTGAGTGCACTTTACTGCAGAAAAGTTTCTGTGCTGCCTGATCTGGGGTTTATCTTTTTCTTATTTCTTTTTATTTTTTTGTTTTTTCGAGACAGGGTTTCTCTGTGTAGCCTTGGCTGTCCTGGACTCTTTGCAGACCAGGCTGCCCTTGAACTCACAGCGATCCCGCCTGCCTCTGCCTCCCTAGTGCTGGGATCAAAGGTGTGCGTGCCCGGCTTAATCTGGGGTTTTTCCTAGGGGGCTTGGGCTGGGTTTTCTGAGAAGGCCTTAAAGTGTACTGTAGCAGCCATCATAGTGGAAGTGATTTAATGTAGATCTTTGTGATATTCAGTGTGGCTTGCTTTTCACTTTGGATAGTGTAAGCAAATTTTCTGTACTGCGTAGTCATGTGTGAGAAGTATTTTATGAGGCAGGTTTTAAAAACTACCACAAGAAATACTACATTGTGCTGTATCCAGGTAGATCACTTTTTTTTGATGTTAAAAAATTATGACTGTGTTTATACAACAGGCTCTTTTTGTGTTACAAAAAATTTATTCCAAGACTAGTGAGGGAGACCAAAAAGGCTTATATAAATGGTAACATAGAGCCTTGTGGTGGCGCAAGCCTGGGAGGCAGAGGCAGGTGGATCGCTGTGAGTTCGAGGCCAGCCTGGTCTACAAAGTGAGTACAGGACAGCCAAGGCTATACAGAGAGACCCTGTCTTGAATACCCCCTCCCACCCCCACCCAAAGTAACGTATAGCCTGTATCGCGTCTGAGGAAAGAAGCCGGTTTTTCTGTAGGACACTATTAGGGGAAAGGCTTTTTTCAGTTGCCTGGGGAAGGTTATGCAAAGGGAGTGTGGTTGAGTAAATGCTGAGGTGAGAAGATAAGATGCAGATACTTAAATGCCTGTTAAAGACCTTTGCAAAGGTGGGCGAAGGAAGTGGAGGTGACAGGGAGAGAGGGAGAGGAGGGAAGTGGGGGTTTGACATTTGGGTTTGGTGCGTCCCTCCTTAGTGATGCTGTGGTAACTAAAGATAAGTGGGTACCGTGGAAGCCGTTAAATGCATAGCTCTACACTAAGGGTGATTTTTGAATCCACAGTGTGCATGATGTTTTGATTGACTGTATAAAAAATTGATTTTTTACATAAAATTTCATTTAAGCCTCGGCCATTTATACAACTTTTGCAAAATTATTTGGTCACTTGCTGGTTTATTTAGTTATTTGGATTCAGCATTTGTCCTGATGGTTTCTTCAGGAGTGACTCATTCAGCTGTTCTGAGATGGATGGTTTTCCTTTAACATGAGTATCAACTTCATAAGAATTATTATGTTGCACAATTCAGGAAAAGTAGGTATACTTTTGTTGTTGTTGCTTAAATCCTAACAGTACTTTGACCAATAATTTAGATGTGAAATTGATATTTCATGGGAAATCATGAAATTTTGTCCTTAAAATTTAACATTATAAATTTTATTGGGTAGCATTTTATTTTTCCTAGTTGATAACCATATTGGAAGGAAGTTTTGCAAATGCCAAAATAATTCCAATTTCCTCCAAATGGTCAGGGAAAAGAAAAAAACTGAAATCATTGTGTTGGGAGTCGCTCTTGTTAGTACTTGAGGCATTGAGAGAGATTTGTGGTGTCACTGTAAACTAGCAGTTGCCTTCCCCCAGCTGCCCCTCGATCTCCCAATAGTGGGCTTTTTAAACCAGGTTTACAACAACACTGCTTCTTGTGGCTCAGGCTTCAAATTCTATTTTTTTAAAGACTAATTTTTATTTTCTTTGTGTTTTCTTGCATGTACGTATGTATGCTGCTTGGGTGATAGGTGCCTGTGAGGCCAGAAGAGGGTGTCAGATCTTTGGAACTGGAGTTACAAATGGTCCTTAGCTGCCACCCGGGGTTCAGGGATTGCACCTGGATCCTCAGGAAGAGAGGCCAGTGTTCTCAACCACCGAGCCATCACTCCAGCCCCCTTAAAGTTTTAAAAAGATACTTGTATTGTTTGACGATTAGACACACACACACATTTTGATCATGTTCACCCTACTTTTGTGTTCTACTCCATCTGACCTCCCTTTATATGTCCCCTTCTCACCTTCATATCCTTGTGAAAAATATTTTTATTAGTTTTAATTATTTATAGGCGTGTATCTCTTCTTGTGGCTATGTGCACATGAGTACAGGTGCCCTTGGAGGCTGGAGGTATGTGTAGGATTCCCTGAAGTTGGAGTTACAGATGGTTGTGGATGCTGGGACTGGACTCAGGTACTCTGAGACAACAAGTGCTTTTGACTGCTCAGCCACCTTCCCCAGGCTCCGCCTACCTTAACAAGTCTGCTGAATCCAGTTAGTGCTACTACCCCTATGTGTATGTGAGTGAGGCCAGCCATGGGAGCTTGAGCCGGCTACTAACTGCCACCTCCCTTCTAAAGAAAATTGACTCTTCTTTCCCAATAATGGTCAATTGATTTGATCATGTGCAGGTCTTGTGTAGGTAACCACAGTTGCTGTGAATTTAAAAGTGCAGAGGCCATGGCATGTTCCCAGCAGACAGCATCTCATAGCACCTTTTTTTCTGTCCTGCTCTCAAGTTCTTTTTGCTTCTTTGATATTCTTCTAAGCCTTGAGGGGAGTGTGGCCCATTTGGGACTGAGCACCCTGTCTCTAAACATAGCACTTCTGAATCCTGACTTAATTATTGCTTATTACAAAAAGAAGCTTCTCTGGTAAAGGTTGAGAAGCAGCACTCATCTATGGGTATAAGCGCAAATGTTTTCAAGGCAGGTCAGCAACATGAACATCTAGTAAGAAGACAACAGCACTCGGGAGGCAGAGGCAGATGGATCCCTGTGAGTTCGAGGCCACCTGGTGTTTTTACAAAGCAAGTCCAGGACAGCCAAGGCTACACAGAGAAACCTTGTCTCAATAAAAGACATGGTAGGGTCTACCTAGGACTTAAGATCTCCTATCAGTGGGCTTTTAACCAGGTTTGCAGTAACAGTGTTTCTTGTGGACCAGGCTTCAAGTACAGTTAAAAATTGATTGGTTACCCCCATACTAGTCATGCAGGTGGGCGTATCTCTCCCCCCAACCCCACCCCCCAGGTGGCATATCTTACCTGGCAGCTTGACATTGTAGCATTCGAGGTCTAATTTTGGTTGGATAATTCTTTTTTTCCCCCATGTGGCCTATGTAGCATCTTTAGGCACCATGAAAGCTAGTTAGAAGGGAGGAAGTTTCTCAGTCAGTTCCAGATTTTTCTGTGCTCTGCATCTAAGACATCGATTGTTTTTGTTTTTCCAAACAAGGTTTCTCTGTGCAGCCTTGGCTGTCCTGGACTCCCTTTGTAGATTAGGTTGGTCTCAAACCCAGATCACCTGCCTCCCGCCTCCCAAGTGCTGGGATAAAAGGCGTGGGCCCCCACGCCAGGCGCATCTAAGACCTTGACTTCTTGCGTTGCCTTCCTCTGGGACTATAGATAAACACCATGGCATTGAGCACATCTTTGAATAGCAGCAAATCACTAAGATAAGCACAGTGCTGATGACTACAATTTCCTGGGGATTTGGCAAATTTTACATAGCCCCAGAAAATCCTCTTACTCAGAATGAGTTGCACCCAAATTCTGGGAGGATGGTCTCACAAACTGCTTTAAAATATAATCCTTAGCCAGTCCTTAAAATTGTAGGCCTTGCCCATAAGGTAAGGTTTGTTCAGTCTGAATATCTTGCTGTAGTATAGTGCCTTTAGCACCTGTCTGTCTGGACACAGATGCTTTCTTCCCGGAGGAAGATTTTGTTCCTTTGAGTACTTACTGGTTAAGGTCAACTCCCTCATGACTCAGACCATTTTCTAGCAGATTTTTGTTCCTCGTGTTTTCAATCACTGGCTTTTTACTAACATACAAATAACCAAAGTGTCTCATTTAAAAAAATTAAATAAACAAACTAGACTCACTTGCTTCCCAACCCTTTGTCTAACTATCCTGGTCCTTCGTTTCTGTTGCATTCAGACTTTTTGGGAAAAGTACATCTTTGTTGCTGTCCAGTTCCTTGACCTCTTTCACTGGAGTCACACTCGTCCTCACTGCTTGATTGTCTCCTGCTCTGATAATTTCCAATTTTTTTTTGTTACTTTACCAGTTAATACTACTGAAAAGACTGTTTTGTTTGTTTGTTTGTTTTGTTTGAGACAGTTTAAACTCCAGTATCTTCTGCCCTCTCCCCCACCGTTAAGTCTAATTTGTGGCCCTTTCCTTAAATACTACTGCTTCTGAGACCCTGATTTGGTTTAAACATCATTGTTCATTTCCTTATTCAGACTTAACTAGGTTTTTTTCTTCCTTAACTCAGCTCCATGTTCCTGCATATTTTGGCAGATACCCAGTACTGTATTTCATTCAGACTTCAGTCAGTCAAACACTTTTTGTAGGTTTGTTTAATGTTTTTTTTTGAGACGAGGTCTCACCATGTAACTCTGGCTGGTCTGGAACAGACCAGGCTGGCCTTGAATTCAAAGAGATCTGCCTGCCTCGGCCTCCTGAGTGCTGGGATTAAAGACGTGCCATCACTGTCTAGTTGAAAAGATTATGTTGTTATTATTGTGTGTATGTGTATATGGAGAGAGATTGATTGATTGTGTGCACGTCATGCCCGTGTCATGGTGTGTGGAGGTCAGAGGGCATCCACAGACTATAACTCAGGAGGTCAGGCTTGAGTGGCAAGTGCCTTACTGAACCATTCACTAGCTCAAAGCCCACACAGTCCTTAGTGCACTATTGGATTTGAGTGTCCTATCAGATGACGGCTCAAAGCATACATAGCCCAAGCTACCGCCCTCCCCACCTGAGCTGACATTGTAATTACTCATAAGCATACTCAGTCTTTTTTTAAACCTTTGTTTAGCCTACCTACTGCATTTCTGCTTGTAAACTTGTTATTTTTAGAATTAATTCAATCATGAATTTGTCATGGTTAGGTGTTGGAACTACAATTATGAACAGTTCTTGTTTGTGTGGGGCAATAATTCTAAAGGTCAAGACCCTAATTTTCAGATGGAGGAAATGTAGGGAAGCCTTTTGACAGCTGGGAACAGATTCCAGTAGTAAGTAGAAGTTACCTAGAGTGTTCTCAACCCGTGGGTCACAGCTGCTCTGGCTGGCAAACTTGCCTCCAAAATACTTACATTACAATTAATAACAGTGAATCGACAGTTATGAAGTAGCAACAAAAATTTTATGGTGGGGGTAACCACAACATGAGGAACTATATTAAAGGGTTGCAGCATTTAGGAAGGTTGAGAAACTGTTGACTTAGAAGAAGAAAGGAAAATGTAGGTACAGTACCCCGTGGTTGGGAGGGAGCACTTAATATTAAGCTGAAATGGTTCCAGGCGGCAGTAGTAGACACTGCCAAGGTATGTGTAGTTCTGGTTTGGTGATGTTAGAAGTTTTTTTGTCCTAAGACACTGAAAGATTTTATGTGTGTGTATGTGTTTTAAAAAATTTTATTTTGAGGGAGTGGCAGCTGTGAAGGTAGGCTAGGATAGTTTGTGTTTCATTAAGACATATTTAATGGTAGCTCTTCTAAGTGGCTCTAGAAGTGAGATAATTAGATGCTGTAGTGCAGCAATTGTGGCAAGAGATGGCCATTGGTGTTGGAGATAGTGAAAGGTCAAAAATAAATGTGTGCACTGAGAGAAGGGACGATTTCATAGATGATGCTGTTGACATGGTGGTGCTGTTGACTGAGGTGAGGAACACTGGACGGCTGGATGAGACTGCTCACGTTTTCTGTGAGGTATATGGGAAAGGGTAGGAGGAAGACGACCATGTTTCTACTGGTGTGATATGTGCGTTTCAAACTTAGCGATACTGGGCTGGAGAGATGGCTCAACGGTTATGGGCATGGTCTGCTCTTCCTGAGGTCCTGAGTTCAATTCCCAGCGCCACATGGTGGCTCACAGCCATCTGTAATGTGATCTGGTGTGCTCTCCTGGCTGGCAGGTGTATTTGCAAACAGAGCACTCATAAAAAGCAGAACAGATACTAATGAGGAACTGCTGTAGGCCTTTGGTTCTAGAGGTATGTAGGTGTGGGTTGGTTGGACTGGAAGTGTGTGTAGGTGTGGGTTGGTTGGACTTTGAGGCAGTTTCACTTGGAGTAGCAGCTCTCCCAGCACTTAGGAGGCAGAGGCAGGCAGATTGTTGTGAGCTTGAAGCCAGCCTGGTCTATAAAGTGAGTCCAGGACAGCACACAGAAAAACAAACAAACCAAAACCAAAAAACAAACAAGCAAAAAATCCCAAACCAACAACAAAAAGTATCTTTTGGATTTCTTTGGTTTTTCAAGACAAGGTTTCTCTGGGGCCTTGCTGGCCAGACAATCCAGCCCAGTTGGTAAGCTCAGTCCAACGAGAGGCTCTGTCTCAAAGGAAGTGGATGGTGTTCTTGATGATACCCAAGTTACTCTTTGGCCTCCACATGTTTGCACATGTGTACCTGCATGCACATATGCACACAATTCAAAATATTAAAAAAAACAAACACTTTAAAAGTCATTTTAATCAAGTTGGGAAATGCTGTGTTATCCCACCCCCTTCATTTGTAAAACTTGCTTTCTATGACTTGTGATCAAATGTGGTCCCAAAAAAGAAAGGGAAACATTTCCAGACCCAGTTGATAAGTTTAAAGTTGTGTCCTGCTGAGCTGGAGGGTAAAATCAAGCTTTGTCTTGTTCCTTCTTGCCAAGGACCTGACTGCCTGTTGGGACACTTATGTCCACACTGCAGAGTTGCGCACCAAGCTGGTAGACATTGATTGATGGTATCACAGCATTTTTTTCAAGTTACCTTTATTTTACTTTTTTACTTAAAAATGGCCTTAAAACATGAACAGTGGTGCTGGCAGTTTCATTATGCCTGAGACAGGGTTTCTCTGTGTAGCCTTGGCTGACCTAGACTCATTTTGTAGACTAGGCTGGTCTCAGAACTCACAGAGATCCGCCTGCCTCTGCCTTCCTAGTGCTGGAATTAATGGTGCGCGCCACCACGCCTGCCTGGCTTTTTTTTTATATATTGGTGACTGACAAGTTGGAATTTTTATGCCTTGAGAGATGAAAGTAAATAAGTTTTACACTTTTTAAGTATTCTGTACTTAGAGACAAGTGACAGATTAGGGTCAGCTCACGCAGCAGAGAGAAGAGATGGTAAAGAAGGAGATTTTCATGGTGCGTGTGTTTTCTGCTGTGGTGTGAGCTCTGCTTCATTTCCCATACACCAAATCGCTGCGTCTTCAGTGGTGAACTCTTCAAAATAGATGTTTGTTCTTAAATGTGATTGGATGCTTGTTTGTTTGGTTTTCTGAGACCAAACAAACTGTGGGTTTTACTGTGTAGCCCTGGTTGTCCTGGAACTCACTTTGTAGGCCACGCTGGCCCAGGTCCACCTCCTGGATGGTAGCATTACCTGCCTCCCTGGACCTGGGGGGCTGTGAGTGGATCTTATAATTTCTGGAAAACTGGTTTAGACCAATGTGGTGGTGGTGGTGTCTCTCCCGACCCCTGACCCTCTCTTTTTTCTCTTTTTTTGGGGGGAGGGGGAGAGGATTGAGACTCTCCTGGCACACATACGAAATCACCTGAAAAACCAAACTAAAAACAAACAACAAAAATCTAGAGCAAAACAAATACTCATAGAAAGCAGAGTGTAATGTATTAGAATGTCTTAGAAAACAATCTTAAATGTTTGTGATACAGAATGTTTTAGAATGGAATTGCTGTCTACCATCTTTATTTACTATTGAGAAGACATCTTTAAGATAATAAGTCACTTTGTTTTTAGAGGAACCTTAGAAATAATTTTGCATATTAATGAAAGAGGTTGGATTGTTTTGGAGGATCAGTCACTTTGTTAATGGCTTTGGACTTTAAGCCATTAATTCACCATTCTACTTTTTGTTGTTTTTTGAAAAGCCATTTTTAAAGTTGATGTCTTGTCTTCATGTACATCTGCACACCAGAAGAGGGCATTGGATCCCTAGGATGTGCAGATGTACATGCAGACAAGACACCCGTATACATAAAATACCTAAATAATTCTTAAAAAGACTCATTTTGGTTTTCTAGAAAATGGAACTATTTATTCATATAACAGTATTTGTACAATAATGCTTATCAGTAAGTATGGTGTCAGACGTTGTAACTGCTGGAGATACAGCAGTGCTTGAAACAGAGCTAGTCTTTCATGATAACAACATATTTCAGCACAGTGTGGAACAGGTAATAGAGGTAGGTGACTTCCTTGCCTAAGAAATGTGTGTGTGTGTGGTGGCGGCTGGAGAGATGGTTCATAGGTTCAGAACACTGGCTGGGAGGGTTGGAGAGATGGCTCAGAGGTTAAGAGCACTGCCTGCTCTTCCAAAGGTCCTGAGTTCAATTCCCAGCAACCACATGGTGGCTCACAGTCATCTATAATGTTATCTATTGCCCTCTTCTAGTGTGCAGGTGTACATGCAGGCAGAACACTTTATACATAAATAAATAAATCTTAAAAACAAAAACAAAAACACTGTTCTTTCAAAGGTCCCCAGTTCAATTCCCAGCAACCACATGGTGGCTCACAACCATCTATAATGAGATCTGCTGCCCTCTGCTGGTATATAGGTGTACGTGCAGGCAGAATGCTGAATAAATCATAAATAGATCTTTAAAAAGATCCATAGGGGCTGGAGACTGCTCATCAGTTCAAAGCACCCATTGCTTTTCCAGAGGACATGAGTTCTATTTTCGGCACCACGTGGCAGCTTTTAACAATCTCTAAAATGAAAAGAAAGAGGTGGTGGATCTGTTTAGAGATTTCTTGGATGTAAAATACTTAAATATCATTTATTTTAGGAAGTATTTAACATTGGCCTGTGGCACCAAAGGAAATAAATATATTATATAATGCTAATTTGACTGCTCTAATGCTCCAGAAATCTACACTATGTGTTTATGGAAATAAGTTGGAGTTCTGGAATCAGCCCTGGTTTGGCTTCTACTGTTTTAGAGGCAGGGTCTTACACATAGTCCCGGCTGCCCTGAACTCACTTTGTAGACAGGCTGGCCTTGAACTCAGATCCTCCTGCCTCCTGAGTGCGGCATTAACGTTTAGTGTGAACCACCATACGGTCTTAGGAGACTGTTCTAGCCAGTGTTTCAGTTTCAGTTAATTTGACAACAGCTGTGAAAAGACATTGGAATAGTCATCACTTTATTTACATGGAGACTATCCAGCCTCATTAGGGTTTTTACCTTTTGTATTTTGATAAAAGTACAGTAAAGGTAATATGGTCAAAGAGGCTAGAATGATTATGGAGGACAAGACATGTATACTTTTGCCTTTTTAAATTTCTTGTTTAAAAATGACTGTTTGGTGTATGGTAATTCAACAGCTAGGATTTGAGTAGCCCAAGGACTCAGCTTGTTAACTTCTCCAGTTCAGTCGTAAGTGTTCTTAGGGGGTTGTGGACAAGGCATACATATAGTAGGAAAAACATGAAGTATTATGAAATGTGTATGGATTATATTTCATATTAAGTGTATAGTCAGCCATAATTACCTTTATTGTATTTATTTTTTTCATGATTACCTTTAAAGAGGTGTTCTTTGGTATTGAACTTTGTGGTGTTATGTAGAAGCCACTAACATGGTCTGTGTAGCGAAGTGAAAAACTGAGAAAAAAGTTTCTGTCAGCAATTGTGAAAAGACTGAAAATTTCACTTGCTACAATTTCATGAATGTTAGACAAGTTGAAAACAGCTGAACTGGAGTAAAAAATACTTACTTTGTTATTCATGGCACTGCAATTCTGTAATTGTGGCATTTTTCCTTAGTCATCTCAGGTTCCAAGGTGGGTGACAAAGGGCTTCAAATTGGAGCTGTCCATAAAGTGGTTTTGCATGAGTGCAGAGACACCCCCAGCTCAGAGAACAGTAATCTTTCATGGTGTACTCGTGAAAAGTTACTTGACCCTTGTTACAGAATATCTGGGGCAGTCAACATGCCTGATCCCTTCAGGAAGGAGACATTGTCCCATAAGACTACTTTCTGCTTAACACATCCCTGAGAAAAATAGGAATATATGTAGAATGCTAGACTCTCGGAAGCTCATGTGCCCAAAGGTTGGATAGAAAATGCTAAAAC
Organism: Acomys minous; assembly: GCF_964271855.1. Classification (NCBI taxonomy): domain Eukaryota; kingdom Metazoa; phylum Chordata; class Mammalia; order Rodentia; family Muridae; genus Acomys; species Acomys minous. The sequence goes on along the minus strand of NC_140486.1, from coordinate 126,885,853 downwards.
ACCACAATATTGATAGAATTGAATTGGAGTATGTATTTGAGTGTTTGCTTGTTATCAGATTATCTTAGTAAAGGACAAAGCAAAGTGCTTCCTAGCTGAGATTGGTGTTCGCCCCTACCCCACTCTCTTGGTATTTTGAGACAGGGTTTTTCTGTGTAGCCTTGGCTGTCCTGGACTCGCTTTGTAGACCAAGCTGGCCTCGAACTCACAGAGATCCACCTGCCTCTGCCTCCCGAGTGCTAGGATTACAGGCATGTGCCACCGTGTCTGGGGCCCCAATTGATTCTTTTTGGTTTTTTTGAGACAGGGTTTCTCTGTGTAATCTTGGCTGTCCTGGACTCGCTTTGTAGACCAGGCTGGTCTTGAACTCACAGTGATCCTCCTGCCTCTGCCTCCCGAGTGCTGGGATTAAAGGTGTGCGTCACCATGCCTGGCTCCAATGGATTCTCTTTGTAGTTTTGACAATTGAATAAAATCTTATTTCATGGGTGAAAGTTTTAAAATTTGACCCGACTTCTCTCATTGGAGCCCCTCTTAAAGATTCTATCAGCTCCCAATAGTTACATTCTGGGGAATAGGCCTTTGGGAGACATTCAAGACCCATATTATAGCAGGAGGAACCTTTAGTCCAGTAGAATAGGAGTGTGATTATTCTGAGGGGCTGCCCTGGTGTTGCAGAATGTTTACCATTTTATACCACCCCTCCCCCTGTTGGGCCCTTCAGCCATAATGCCAAGGGAAAAGATTTCATGTTTATGTATTATGCTTGTAGCTTTATAATAACTGTTAACATAAATCTTACCTCCTCACCCCTGAGACATAGAAAGGGTGTTAGAGCTTTTATGAATTCAGTGTTAAGTTTTTTTGAGACAGGGTTTTCTGTGTGGCCTTGGCAGTCCTGGCCACCTCTCTGTGTTAAGTTTTTGTGGATAATGCCTATGCATGCTCTTAGGGTAACGTACAGCTTTCATCAGATTCCCAAAGAATTCTGTGACTTAAAAATGTAGACCAAGCCAAGTCAGGCATGGTGCACACCTGTAATCCTAGCTCTTGGGGAGGCAGAGGCAGGTGAATCCCTGTGAGTTCGAGGCCAGCTTGATCTACAAAGTGAGGCCAGAGTAGCCACGGCTACACAGAGAAACCCTGTCTCGAAAAACTTAAAAAAAAAAAAAAAACAAAAGTAGCCCAGATGTTTCTTTGAATCAAATACAGTCTTTGTTTAGCCAATCTCCAAGTCACTCTTTAGGTGGTCTTTTAGGATTTATGCCATTCTTTTCATAAGGTTAATGTGTTTAGTTAAGTATTTTGTTTGGAGAGACTGTTTTTCCTTTTGATGTATTATTTCATCTTTCCTTTTTGTTTTGTTTTTTTTGAGATAGGGTTTCTCTGTGTAGCCTTGACTGACTTGGAGTTGCTTTGTAGACCAAGCTGGCCTCAAACTCAGTGATTCTCCTGCCTCTGCCTCCCAAGTGCTGGGATTACAGGTGTGTGCCACCGTGCCTGGCTCATCTTTGCATTTTTATGTCTAGAATATATAATCCCTATTTGGTAATACATTTAAGCACTCTTCATTTTTACTTTTTGGTCTTCCCTTTTATCTTGGTTAGTTGTATTGTAGAGATGGTAAATCATTGGCTTTTCAAGAACAAGCAGTTGAGCCCCAAGGTGTGTAAGGTAGTCTACAGAGCGAGCGACTGGCTTATAATGAAGTAAGTGCAGTACTTCAAAACAACATTCCACTTCCCAAGTCTTGAGCTAAACCCTTTTTTCCCACTTTTGTGAAGTATTTTTTCCCCCTCATGTTAAGTATTAGGCACATCTATTCGTTTATGACATCTCCTGTGGTCTGTATAATGAATGCCTCTTTACTTTTCTGGAAGTCTTTGTATTAGACAATTTCCCAACACTCAGGCAAACTTTATTGGACATAGTTGGTTGGAGAATTTTTTCAATCCAGATTTCAAAGAATGACTGTTTCAAAGTTTTAAAATCATGCTTTTTGTTTAAGATGTAAATAAACAGTTCAGAAGGTGACTCTGGGGTTAAGGGACCTTGCAGATGAGCTTAAAGACGCTGTTACAGTCCCTGGAACCTACATGGTAGGAGAGAAGCGACTCCTGCATATAGACATACCCTCTAAAGAACACAAACAAATGAGTAAATGAAAAAAAAATGTAAGGAAACAAATAGGTAGGCCTTTGCAGCAGTTGTCCTTTATTTTAGACTTGACTTTCCTCTTCCCCGTTTTGATGCTGGTGACTGCATGTGGGGCTGTAACCATTCTAGGCGAGCGTTCTAATTAGAGCACCAACAATACGCCTTTGACAAATTAAAAACAAAAGCATAAGATGGGTTTTTAAAATACCAATTAAAATTATTTTTGGAGTAGTTAATGGTGTATTTTCTATTTAATGTGTTTTTAAGTTACATCTTTTGCCTTCATTCAAATCAACACATTCTTGCTATGTAAACTAGACTAATTTGTCTTGGCTTTTCAGCCAAAAGCAAACAGGTTTGTTTTCACATCTCATAGTCCATTGAAAAAATGAGGATATTCTGGCTAAGTAGAGCTAGAACTCCTTTTTGAAGTCTGTGTTCTTGTCATTTTGTTGAGTACAGCACCAGTGCTCTACGACGAAGCCTTTGTGTCTAGATAGAGCCTAGGACACACAACTCCTAGGACTGGACACCTGTGTGAGTGGATGGATTGAGGAGAAGCATGAGCACGGTCAGGCGTTAGTGTCTTCAGTTACGCAGCTCATGAAGACTAGCACTGCTGAAGGCCAGTGGGGAACTGTCAGTCATGTGATGTGGTGTGAGCACAATAGAAGAGTCCAGTTGTGGTCAACAAGATGGCTCCTTGGCTGGAGAGGCTTGTTGCCAAGCCTGAGGACTGGAGTTTGCTTGCTGCTTTTCACATAATGGAAGGAGAACACCAATCCCAGAAGGTTGTCTTTGATCTCCACATAGACACCGTGGCATGCTCATATGGACAACACACGAACACGAGAAATAAATATAACCAAAGCGAAAGAACTGAAACCATAGTTCTTTTGTGCATGAAATCACCAAAAGATGAAAAAACAGAGACAATTTCTATTCTGTAGAACGTGGAATTGAGATTATATTAATTTAATCTTGAGTTCTGTTTTTGTTATGAATCCAGTTAATTCTCTCTCTCTCTTTTTAAATCTGCAGGCCCCTTCACAGATGTAGTCACTACAAATCTTAAATTGCGAAACCCATCGGACAGAAAAGTGTGTTTCAAAGTGAAGACTACAGCGCCTCGCCGGTACTGCGTGAGGCCCAACAGTGGAGTTATTGACCCAGGATCGATTGTGACTGTTTCAGGTACCGTTCATGTCCTACCTAGAAGTTTGCAGTTTTGAATATTAACATTTCATGGCTGGTGTATTTAACAGTGTTTTATTTGTGTCCTATTGGCCTTTGGTTTTCATTCAGAGGTGTTCTTGGGTACTTGCCATCCAAAGCCTTTATTGGCATTTTCTCCCTCTCATCTTGTAAGTGTGCGATTAGTTTTTGTCAGTCTGATATTTCACATGTATTCTATATTTCCTTAGCTTACCGCTACATTCTGTGTTCTTACTAGTTCTTTGAAAATGGTACTGTTTTGTGATTAAATCATGTTGCGTGCAACTACAGAAGTGTTTTGGGTCTTTGGCTTACAAATGTATGCCTGTTTTGGGCCTGCTTATGACACCAGATGAGTCTTGACTCCTTTCAGTGTCCTGCCTTGAAAACTGCACTGCTGTTCTTTCGTTTGTTGCTTACAGCAGATGGTTACATATATGCACCACTTACTCCCACTGTGGAATCTGCTGGGGCATTGAAAATGTCCACTAGAAACTGTTCTTCCTTCTCCAGACAGCCGTCTAGAGACAGTACTGCTTAACAGCATCCACCATGGCTGCGAAATAGGCAACACTCTGAAGATGTGGGAGAGCCTCTCTGTACTCAGAGACTTTAAAACAATAGTTCTCAACTGCCGCTTTTGTTAATTACAAAGGGAGCGGGAAGAACAAATGAATTCTCTATTTGTCATTTCAGATCACGGGGCTCAGTTTGGGGAGTATGGCATAAAAACACATGCAGTAAAATCCCTGGTGACTCTTGATAATGCTCCCTAAATTTAAGACAATTCTATAGCTTTTACTTTCCAAGCATATAGAATATTAAAATAGCAAATTACTTAAGGCCCAGCGGGAATATTTAGTAGAAACTGACTGTAAAGATTCCCCTATAAATTCTTAGTAGTTACTGATTTGTTTATAATCTCTGACTTGGATTTATGTCACATAAATTTAGTATCCTGATTGAACTCCGGGAGCCTTAAAACTTGTTACAGACTACTCAGGTCTAGAGCATAAAATCTATTGAGATTTCAGAATAAATTCTAAACACCAAGAAGTTAAGACTTCCTTTGTTTTCCTAAAATTAGATTTAAACAAATAAACACACTCTTGAGTAATTGTTTAAAATTCAGTTTAGAAAACGAGTTAATATTAAAGCACTGTCCCAGTTGTCTAAATTCAGATTAACACAAAATTAATTTAGTAATAATTGAAAGCTATAAAGTTGATTGTACAACTTGAGTGAATAATAAAGTTGAATTTTTGAACCCATCTTGATTTTCTTTGAACTTGTGTATTACTGAGGGAATAGGAGATAAAACATAGAAGATAATTGTGTTTTTCCTTTTATTTAGTAATGCTACAGCCCTTTGATTATGACCCGAATGAAAAGAGTAAACATAAGTTCATGGTACAGACAATTTTTGCTCCACCAAACATTTCAGATATGGAAGCTGTGGTAAGTGCAGAAGTTGTACAGAAATTATTTTTGGGTTTAAATTTTGAGTTTGTTTAGCTCTTAATCCTGATTTCCTTGCCAAAAATTAAATACCAGAGCAAAATTATAAAGAATATTTGAAATATTCGTTGTTGTTTTGTTCTGTTTTTGGGTTTTAGTTTTTTTTCCTTTCTTTCTTTCTTTTTCTTTTTCTTTTCTTTTCTTTTTTTTTTGTTGTTGTTTTTGTTGTTTTGCTAGCCTTGGCTGTCCTGGATGCGCTTTGTAAACCAGGCTGGCTTCCAACTCACTGGGATCGTCTGCTTCTGCCTCCTGAGTGCTCAGATTAAAGACTTGTGCTGCCACACCCAACTGAAATAGTCTCTTAGAAACCACTTAGAAATGCTGAAGCTCACGTGTATTGCTCTTGTCATCGTCTTTATTCTATTGTTGTTTTACTGGGTGTTTGAGGAGCCGTGTGGTGGCCTGAGGACAATTTGGAGTTGGTTCTCTCATTCTACCCGATGGTCCCTAGGGCTGATCTCAGGCTGTCACTGCTGGCGTAGGTGCCTTCCCTGCTCAGCCACCGCATGGGCCCAACACTGAAGTGTTAAGTGACCATGATGGTGGGCCTGCAGTTTTTTAGAGGTTCAGTGACATTGTAGATGATTGCAGGCGATTTGCAAGTACTCTAACTTCTCACCCGAGCCACATTGTTAGCAGTTTTCAGTGCCACCATACTCAGGGCTCAGTTATTTACCACAATCCTGTCTTATCTCATATTTGGATTGTTCCTTTTTTTTTTTTCTTTTTAGTGGAAAGAGGCAAAACCTGATGAATTAATGGATTCTAAATTGAGATGTGTATTTGAAATGCCGAATGAAAATGATAAACTGGTAAGTAAGGACTATCAGATATTGATGATCAGCTTCTGAGTCTGGATTTGGAGTGCCTAGTCATTTTATGACAGTTAAGAAAGCTTGCTAATGCTATTTGCATTTTATGATACTTTGACCAAGAAGTAAATACTACATGCCCAAATTTCAGGATGGAAAGAATTTCTGGGAATGCTCTCAAATTTTGACAGGTCAAGCTACTTGTTTTAGAATAAGATATACATACATAAATATAATTTAAAAATTAGTTGAACATGTTTTTGGGTAACTGTTTCAATATTCTTGGAATAAAATATAATTTATAGGGTTAAGTGGTTTTTTCCAGTTCAGTCTTTGTCTTCAGTTTTGTTTTTTAGTAACTAGTTTGTTATTTATTGATTAGTATTAAGCAGTTACACTTTTGTGGGATGGAGGGATAGATTTCTTTATAATAGAAGCAAACCAGTGGTCTGTGGCTATAGTCACCCTATCCTTGTCATCTTTCTGGTTTGTAAATTATAATTTTTCTTAAAGGAATTTTATTTTATGTGTCTTGTTGCTTTGCCTTCCTGTGTTTGTACCACTGTTGGTGCCCTGGTGTCTCTGGAGCGGGAGTTGCAGATGACTGTGAGTTGCTATGTGAATGGTGCTGGGAGTGGAACCCAGGTCTTCTGGGAGAGCAGCCGGTGCTCTTAACCACTGAGCCATCTCTCCAGACCATGGAATTGATCTTTTTTCCTGTGGTTTGTAGGAGGCATAGTAAAAGTTTTTGTGTGAGTTGAAGAATATAAAATGATGTGGGTAAATATTAACTGGTATGATTTGGTTATAGTCTGTCCTGACTCTTGCTCTGTTCAGAAGTAAACTGTATATTTAAGAAAGCTGAGATACAAGTGTCCTTGCATGTTAACTAGGTGCTGACCAAATAACTCAGTACTTTGTCAACACACCCTTTAAAGTGGATTTGCGTCATAGTTGCCAAGAGTGAAAAGTATAGTGTTTATACTTTTTAATATTAGTTTCTTTTCTCTTTTGTGTTGGCTCTAGAGATGTTAATAGCCTCCATTGCTTTATGATTTTAACATCAAAAAGTACTGTTTATCTGGGTTGATTAGTTTAAAAATCAGGTTTTAAAAATCAGGTTTAAAAATCAGGTTTTGATGTTATTTCAGATTTTTACTATTATTTTATAATAGTTTATTAAACATAGAAACATTCTTTTTTTGGTTATTTTTGGAGACAGGGCTTTTCTGTAGACCAGGCTGGCCTTGAACTCAGAAATCCATCTGCCTGTTTCCTCTGAGTGCTGGGATTAAAAGGCATGTGCCACCACGCCAGCCAGACATAGATCTGTTTATCTTTCATTGGGCTTCTAGTATACTCTGGATATTGGACAGCTTAAGACTGAAAAGTTAGATCTGAAAAGGTTAAAACTAGGTACTGGCGTGATTCAGGGTGGTTCTTGCTGCTGTAAAAATGGCAAAAGGCCAATAGGCAGTTGTCTATTTTTCAGATCATGAGGAAGAGCAGGCATATGTACATACTCAGTTGAAGTCAGCCCATAGCTATGGAAGAAAGCACTGGGGACCTATTTTATCTCTTGACTAGATTCTAAGTAGAATTCCCCCCGTTTCTCTGCCGTGAAGCAGAGCAGTAGTTTGTCTCTGGATCCTTTCCAGAGCAGGTACTGAGAGCTCATCAGTGTCTCCTAGGCTGTCAGATCTGTGCCTCCATAAGCCAGCAGGTTTTCCTTACTTGAAATACCTAGATTTGTGGTCTACTAAATTGTAGCATCTGCTATATAGAGTTTGTTTTGTTTTTTTAAAAACCAGGTATTAAGCAGAAAATACCAGATATATTATCCATTGTGAATCCATAAATAGCTTATTTCATTTCTAGGTGTAGTAAACCTTTTGTTTCTGTCCTCTCCCCTTATTTTTACTTGTTATCTTTGTAGCTCAGAGAATTGGCTGTATCTCTTGTCTCAGTTTCCTGGTGCTGTTCTCAAAAGCATGCCACCACACCTGCCTTCATGTGTAATTTTAAGTCACATCCCAGGCATTTGTTTTTATCTACTGGCATGCATATTATTATTATTATTATTATTATTATTATTATTATTATTATTATTATTATTATTATTATTTGATGTTATTCTGCCTTTAAAATTTTGCTGTATTCATATTCATTAAGCTGTCCACTCGGCATTCAGATTTGTCTTTCAGATGTCATTAAAATGTTCTGTTTTGCAGTTTGTTTGGATCGGATGAAAAGAAAATCCAAATGAAACAGTAAAAAAAAAAATTTTTTTTAAAGCGGCTTTCTTTTTTGCTTTGCTCTTTTTTGTGTGTTTTTTTGTTTTGTTGGTTTTGTTTTTGCTTTTTGTTTTTTTTTTTGGAGACAAGGTTTCTTTGTGTAGCCAATGTATTTTGGTCATATTTACCCTCTTTTCCTTCTGGATTTCCCTCCATGATCCCTTTTCAACCTTGCTCCCCCCAGCCCCCATTGACAAGCATCTCTCTGATGTATGAGCTTTCCCCTCCCTGCTTCTCTCTCTCCTCTACTTACAGTATAATTTATATTTTAATATATATTTATCTAATTCATGCTTCATACATAGTTGGAGAGACGGCTTACTTGGTAAAGTGCTTCAAGCACTAGAGCCTGGGTTTTGAATCCCTAGCACTCAGATAAAGCATGACAGGTGTGTGAGCACTGAAGCAGGGCATCCTGACTACTGTCTCTCCTGACTCCTCCTGGAGCTCGCTGGCCCTCCCTGCATCCTTGCTGAATTGGTGGATCCTAGGTTCAGGGAGAGGCCTCTTGGAAAATGAGGTAGAAAGTTTGAGGAAGACATCCAACACAACTTCTGGCCTCCACATACATGGACTTGAAAATTACCTGTGTGTGCCACACTCCCCCCCCCCCCATGTTTAAATAAGCATTTCTGTTCCGATGTCATATAGTTACTACATTCATCCATCCACCCATCCATCCGTTTATCATCTGCCTACCTGCCTACATACCTAGCTAGCTATCTACCTACCTGTTTTCAAAACAGGGTTTCTTTTTAGTTCTGGCTGCCCTGGAACTCTGTAGACCAGGCTGGCCTTAAACTCTGAGATCCACATGCCTCTGCCTCATGCTGGGATTAAAGGTGTACGCCACTACCTCCCTGCTTAGTTACTACATTTTTCTTTGTAGATTGGTTGGTTTGGAAGCTTTTCAAGTTGGTTCTTAGCACTTTAACTCAAGTAACCATTAGTGACCTTTAATTTTTAATGTTTTTATTATATACATTAGTTATACATAATAGGTTTCATTGTTATTTTTATACGTGTACATAATATGTTTTGATCATGTTCCTCTCACCTACCCTCGTTTTTTTCTTCTGCCTGCTCATTAATTCCCTTCCTCTTTCTAACTGGCCCTACTTGGGCCACAGGAGGATGGGCGCGATTTTGTTTACAGGGCTCTTGTTCACTTTACTAATGGCAGTGAAAACAAATGCCTCTCCTTTCTTCAGCCGTTAGTCACGGATGAGTCCTTGGGATGGCGTGGGGCTCTGTGAGCAGAGTTTTGGGCAGTTCTGTGGTGCTCTTGTCACACACAGATGCTGTAAATTGAAGAGTGCTACATTTGTGACCTGCTGGGAAACCAGAGCTCCCACTGTGCTCCCATTCTCCCAACATTTACATTTTCCTGCTCCCTTTTGTTTTTCCTTAGAGCTGTGGGGAGGCGTGTCTAGTGTGTGGGTTTGCATCTGATGATCATGGATTCTCAGTTAGGAGTCTCTCTAGTTCCTACTGATTTAAGAACATTAACAACTTATTTTTATTTTAAGTGTATGTATGTTTTGCCTCAGGCTTGCCTGTGTACTGCATGTACACTTCGCCACGCACAGAGCCCAGAAGAGGGCATTCAGTCCCCTGGTTACATGTTCTGGAAGCAGGGGTGGGGAAACATATTATTTTGTTGATTTCTTAAACTTTTAGGATTTGACACTATGGAAGTTAGGGAAGTGATTGGGGTTTGGGACCATGTCATAAAGTAACAAAAGCAGTCTTCTTTAGAAGTGCAGTGTTTGAGTTCATGTCTTGGTTTTTATGAAGAAGTTATTATTTTAAAATAATAGTTCTAATGTATTTGAAGCACCATTATAGAGTGTAGATTTTTTGGGAAATAGCTCTAAAATATTTGGATTATAATTAGGGTGAATAAGGAAGCCCAGGGAATTTAACTTAGTTGGTTTTTTTTTTTTTTTTTTTTTTTTTTTTTTTTTTTTTGGTTTTTCGAAACAAGAGTTTCTCTGTGTAGCCTTGGCTCTCCTGGACTCACATTGTAGACCAGGCTGGCCTTGAACTCACAGCGATCCACAGATGCCTCTGCCTCCCAAGTGCTGGGATTACAGGCATGTGCTACCACACCCAGCCTTCATTTTTTTTTTTTTTTTAAATTTTTCTGAGAAAGGTCCTCTTGTGTAGCCCTGGGTATCCTGGAGCTTGCTTTGTAGACCAGACTGGTCTCAAACTCACTGAGATCCTGCTGCCTCTACCTTTCAGGTGCTGGCAATAAAGGCTGTGCCTGACGTAGTTACTGGTGGTAATTTTAAGGATGGAATGAGGCTTTATGATATTTTAGAACTTATTTAGTATAAATTTAGATTTTAACAACATTAAAAGCCTTAACTCTGCTTGACACTTTCCAGACAGCATCTAGTAAATTTTCTGCAAAAACTAATTTGCTTTAGTGACGATGATGGGCTGAATGGAGCAGGAGCTCAAGAGCCCTGTTTGGGGGGAGGGAGGGAGGGTTCAAGACGGGGTTTCTCTGTAGTCAAGAGCCCTTTTATATTGGCTTTTTTTTTTTTAAATTGAGACAACCCTATGTAGCCCTGGTTTTCCTAGACTAGCTTTGTAGACCAGGCTGGCCTCAGAGAGAGCTGCCTGCCTCCTGAGTCCTTGCCTTATAGGTGTAAACCATCACGCCCAGCTTTATAAAGGCTTGAGAACAGATTTAGGGATGTCTGTCAAATACTATTTTGTGCCAAACTTTTTGAGTTATTTTTCAACTATATTACGAGAGTTTGAAAGGTAAGTAGAGAACTGGAGGTGTGGTAGGAACCATAATGTTACTCGAGTGTTTGAGCTTTTATTGACCTGGTGTGTATTTGTCAAGTCAGGGTGGAGGGAGGGAGGAGCAGGGACGGCAGGGTCCTGAGTATAAAAGAGGCTTATAAGTCACTACATTGTTTACTGAGGGAAGAATTCATGTTAAGTGTAAAGGGTAAGAGAACATGAAATTGACTATATTTCAGGTAATGACAAAGTTAGTGGTAGAGGTAAATATTCTTTAGGAAAATGTGAACTTAGCATAAATTTAATTAAGTATATACATTTTATAAATGAAGATATGCACATAGGACATAAGTAATTTTGTGTAGAAATATTTATGAAAAGCTATTTCAGATTTTTTTTGCTTTGATTCTCTGTTTCTGATGCATTACTTATTTATATAGAATAAGATGTCAGTATTTTAAAGGCTTAAGCTATTTATGTTAGTCATTCCCAAAATCATACAGGAGAAATCAGTTTGGTATGAATCTGAGACTATTTTTCCCATGCTGCCTCAGGGTAAAACTCTACCAGGGATTACTACAACTGTCACTTCAGTGAGCAACACCTGCAATACAGTTGCAACACCTGCCAGTTACCACATGAAGAGCGATCCCAGGGAGCTAAAGGAGGTGAAGCAGGTGTGTCATAGGAGCTAACAGAAGTAGGGGTCGGCTAGTGTTAGTAAGTTAATGTGGACACCCGTGCACATAAGTAATGCGGAATCTATTAATACATAGGTAGAATTTCAAAAAATAGTTTTTGGAGACAGGGTCTCATGTTGCTTAGATTGATCCCTCAACTCAGTATGTACCCAAGGATGACCTTGAGTTTTTTTTTTTTAAGATTTATTTATTTATTTATTTATTTATTTATTTATTTATTATGTATACAATGTTTTGCCTGCATGTACACCTGGAGGCCAGAAGAGGGCACCAGATCTCATTGTAGATGGTTGTGAACCACCATGTGGTTGCTGAGAATTGAACTCAGGACCTTTGGCAGAGCAGACGACACTCTTAACCACTGAGGCATCTCTCCAGCCTGACCTTGAGCTTTTTATACTCCTGCCTCAGTTTACAGATGCTGAGATTACAGGTGTCAGCCACAGGCCTGGTTCTGTGCTGGGGATAAGAGCCTAGGCCTTTTTGCATGCAAGCACTGTATTAAGCCGCAGGATTAAAACTTTAAACTGTATTTTTTAAAGTTTCAGTTTCATTTCATGTGTGTGGGTGTTTTGTCTATATTTATGTATGTGAACCACATGTGCCTTTGCCAGTGGAGGTCAAAAAAGGGCATTAGATGTTGTAGATGGTTGTGAGCCACCATGTGGGTGCTGAGGATCAAACTTGGTCTTCAGAAAGAGCAGCCAGTGTTCTTTACCACTGCACTATCTCTAGCCCTCCATAAGATGTTAGAAAAGCTTTTATTAGCTGCGTGTATTGATGCAGTGGTGCACACCTTTAATCCTAGCACTAGGGAGGCAAAGGCAACCAGAGTGCTGAGTTCAGGGCTGTCCTAGGCATGCCTAGTTCCAGGCTAGCTGGGCTACATAGTGTGAGACCCTGTCTCAAACAAAACAAAACTTTTATCTAAATGTCTAACTCTGTTTGGCTTTATACTTACTTTTGGTGGCCATGGGCCTAGAGGAAACTGTATGTTTGCTGTTAAGAGTAGAAAGAAAATAATTTTTTCAGGTAATTTCAATTTACAGATTAAAAGTTTAATTAGCCATAGCCTTGCCTTTGCTGTCTTCCATCTTTATGTGTTGGGTATTAGTGTGGTGTTGCTCTTGTTGGTAAGAGTCACAGCATGTTGAGTCTGTGTATTTGATTGTTTCATGGTCTTAACAGTCCCCTCTTTCTGGATCAATCTGAAGTAGTTTTAAAAAGAGCAATGTGGCTTCCTGCAGCCAAACTCATTAATGAAGGTCCTCTTGGAAGTACTCACCTAGTCACCTGCTTAGTGTTCCCACAGAAGACGCAGCTTTCCCTCTAGATCCCCAGCTAAGCCAGGTTGTGTGTGTATACATTAGAGGTGCACAAGGTAGACCCCCCCTTTTTTTTTGCGTCTGCTATGTATTGTGAATGCACTACAAGTTCCAAACAGTAGGAGGCTAGCTACCCCATCTGACTTCTAACAAAAGTCAAATGTTAACGTGAATTTGAAAGTCACAGAATGGAAAATTTTATAAAATATTGAGTCATTTTGAATAAAAGATAGATAAAGCAGGAGGTGTAGCTGTACAGTCACGTGACTGCTGGCTTTTTTTATTCTGTAGAGCTGGGGGATTGAACCAAGGGCTTACACAGCTGGTAAGGCATTGTAGAAGATGCATATGAGAAGATACAGGATATGAATAATTGTTTGGTTAATGATTATAGCAGGTGTGGTTACAATGGTTGTTTTTTGTCTCTGGGCAGTCCTGGCTGTACTGGTACTTAAAGTCTAGATCGGGCTGGCCTTGAATTCAGAGATCCTCTTGTCTCTGCCTGGATTAAAGGCGCATCCCACACTGAGCATACAAATTTTTTGAGAATTTAAACTTTTTATATTAAAAGTCATTAGAAGTATTTATTAGCGTCATATAATTTTATAGCCAATCTTAGACTAACTTTTTTTGCTCAGTTACTGGGAATTTAGCCTAGGACCTCATCTATGTAAGCAGAGGGAGGCGACATGTCTTTTCTTATTTAAAATCAGAAGTTGGATTGTGCAGAATGGGATTTGAAAAAATTAGTTTGAGGTGAATTTAATTTTTGTCAAGGAAAAACATTGAGAAAATATTGCTAGCAAAATATATGAAGTATAGATTTTTTTCATATTATAGATGGGCGTTGGGGGAGATTATGATAAAGAACAAGAGTGTCGGCAAGAGAGACTCAGAGCAGATAGAAGTACCTTCTCAGCTGCTAGTGTTCTGCCTTACAGCACCTGGTGCTTTTACTAAGTGCTGCGCAGGCAGCTTCAGGGGGAAGCTGGAGGGCACAGTCCAGCCTGGGGCCTCAGCAGGCAGGTAGCAGTGGTGAGTGCTGGTGCCTACTTGACTTATGTTCTGTCCAGAACCTACTCATGGTAGGTGGGCTGTCCACTTAACCCAGACATGCCCACAGGTCTGCGCATGGTCCTAGTGATCTCAGGTCTGTCTAGTTGACAGTAGTAACCATTGCAGCTCAATTGGGAGCCAGATGGCCATGTACAGCTTTAACCTTGGCGTGACTGACTACTATGGAATGTCATAACATGTAATTTTGTAAATCTACCTGGATTAAAGCTTACCTTTATTTTTTACTTTTTGGTTGTCAGTAGCAAACTCAGGGTCTTCTATCTGCTATCAAATATCCCCAAACCTTCTAAAATTCTTAACAATAAAGAATCTAACATGAAAAGGATGACTTACATTGCTGCTGCTGCTGTGTGTGGCAGCACAGGTGATGCTGGAGTTGCGAACACTGAAACAGTGCAGCCCACAGGCTACAGTGTGGGTAAGAAGGAAGGATTTGGGCTCCACAATTGTGAAAGTTGTCATAAGCTAGCACTTAAATAATACAGCACACTGAATCACACTAGTTGGACAATCTTAACATGTGAAGGGTAATTGTAGGCAAGACCACAGGAAGCTTCTCATTGCACTAATACATTTACTGTCCCTTTGATATTTGTGTCTTTCAGTTACTTTATTCCACTAAAAGACATTAGGCTGTTTTTGAACATGTACTCTCAGGTAGTTGTAAATTGATTGGAACGACTATGAGCTTGTCCTGTACCTTCGAATGCCTAAAACCTTACTTGATTGCAGAATCAGATTATTGAAAATTACCTGGAGTTTGTCACTCAGCATATTTTCCTTGACTGACTGTTCTTGGCCCGACTGTGTTTAGGGTTAAATAACAAAGAAAAATGACTCTTCCATTTGAAATTCTGGAGGAAAGAGATAGACTATTATGATGCTTGTAAGTGCCGTGTTAAGGTAAGTGCGATGTGCAGGAGTAGAGGAAGTAGGCTGCTTATGTGTACTTCTTGCTGGTATTTGTTGATGTACTCCATTGAAAATTCCCTCCAGATGATCATATTTGGAACTTAATAAAATCTTAGGAATTAGTTGGAACTTGTCATCTTTTCATGACATTTTTAGAAAAGATAAAGAATTTAGATTTTATTAAAGATACATAAATGTTTTTTATTAAAAATTTCCAATATCTTTGAAAAACAGAATGATATGGAACCTAGTAAAGCTGTTCCGTTGAATGCATCCAAACAAGACGGGCCCCTGCCAAAACCACACAGTGTTTCACTCAATGACACAGAAACAAGGAAGCTGATGGAAGAGTGTAAGAGACTTCAGGGAGAAATGATGAAGTTATCAGAAGAAAACCGACACCTGAGAGTAAGTTTTCTTGGTTGAAAATGAGTGAATTGAAATGAAAGTATATCTTTCAGGCATCTTTATATATTTTTATTTAATCTTGTTGCTATTATTTTTCTTTTAACTCGTTTGAATGCTCTTAATATATATGATTAAAGAAATGAAGTTTCTGAAAAATCTAGTAATGGAAATAAAATGGCCCAATTATTATATAAACAGTAATTATTATAAATAATTATGCTATTATAAGCTATAAGCGGTCTATATTTTGGCCTTTGATAGTATTATATTTTTGGTAAGCCCATTGGAAAGTGAAGATATCCCAAGGGAAAATGCACCAATACACAAAACCTTTCAAATGTCCTAGTTCAGCTTAACCATGCAACACGTTAGCACAGTTTGTCCCTGTGGTCATGTGCTGACCAGGAGCAGTAGTATGCTTTTCACTCTTTGAACATCTCAGAGCAGAGGATCGTAGCACATGTCACTAGCCTGTAAGCAGATCAGAATCCAGAGTACGGCTGTAAGATGTGTATCACTTCATAACTGGCCCAATGTCAAGAACAGTAAGTTTAGCCATAATGAAGCTGGAGATGCTGTGTAAGTGGCTGAGGCATGGTGCAAAGATAAGATTTATATCGAGATAGTAAAAAATCCTCCACTGTTTCTCATGTTGCATAACAGCCCCCAGTAAAAATTAATGGGTATATGTAACTTTCCCAGAACCACCTGCTTTGAGAAACTATTCCTTTCTTAGAAGCCAGTGTGAAGCCACCTTCCCTAAAAACCTAGGACTACCAGAAGGTGAACCTCAGTGCTCTGTGAAGCCATTTCAATGGAAGGATGACAGGAGTGTTCTTCTGCATGAAGCACGTGAGGCACTTTAACACAAAAAAGCAACTTTCAGTCTCATGAGAGCTTCAGAGACGGGTTCCTTGCTGCATGGTGACCTGCTCACAGAGCCCTTCTTCCTTTTGCCGTGAGCGCATCAAAACTATGGTGATGGCCCTTTAAAATAAGCTTCCTTTCTCTAAGTCCTGCAGTACACCATCTCCCCCACAGTAAGTCCTTGTGGTTTTCAAAGTGTGTTGAGCCAGTGAACCTGCCGAGTGAGGTGCTGTGACATCAGTCTTGCTGACGGCAGTAGGCATACGTGCTGTCTTACAGGAATACGTGTCTTAGTTTCAGCTTTAAAAGTCAGTTGGTTGGGGTATAATTTACATCACACAATGTATTGATTGTTTTGGCAGATGTATAGAACTATTCAGCGATCACTTACCAGCGTTACAATTTCTCATAACTCTACAGGTTCCCAAGGTAGATGGCAGCTCGCTTTTACTCCTGTTCCCGCAGACTGATGTCCTCTATGAGCTTGTAGCTCCGGTACTCACCCGCGAGTGTCACTCTCTAAAAACATTTCTTTTGTATGCTTCCCTCCAGGATGAAGGCTTACGGCTCAGAAAGGTAGCACACTCAGACAAGCCGGGGTCCACCTCAGCTGCGTCCTTCAGGGATACCGTCAGCAGCCCCCTTCCTTCTCTGCTGGTTGTGATCGCAGCCATTTTCATTGGATTCTTTCTAGGGAAATTCATCTTGTAGAGTGAAGCATGCAGAGTGCTCTTTCTTTTTTTTCTCTTGACCAGAAAAAGGTTTGTTTACCTACCATTTCATTGGTAGTGTGGCCCGCGGTGACCATTTTTGTGTACAGCGTCATATAGGCTTTGCCTTTAATGATCTCTTACGGTTAGAAAACAATAAAACAAACTGTTCGGCTCCTGGACAAATTGTATATTATCAGATCATCACTAGCAGATGTCAGTTGCACATTCAGTCCTTTATGAAATTCATAAATAAAGAATTGTTCTTTCTTTGTGGTTTTAATAAGAGTTCAAGAATTGTTCAGTCTTGTAAATGTTATTTTAATAATCCCTTTAAATTTTATCTGTTGCTGTTACCTCTTGAAATATGATTTATTTAGATTGCTAATCCCACTCATTCAGGAAATGCCAAGAGGTTTTCTGTGGGGAAATGGTGCCTCTTACTGTGTAAATTTTCTCCTTTACCTTTGCTAATATCATGGCAGAATTTTTCTTATCCCTTGTGAGGCAGTTTGTTGACTGAGTTTTTCATCCTTACAATCCTGTCCCATGGTATTTAACATAAAAAAATAAAACCGTTAACAGATTCTTGCTCGATAGCTTGTTGGTGTCTGTCATATCATTTGTGTGGGCTGGGGTAGGGTCCGTGTGAGCAGGACACTGTAGAAATTACTTCACTGCTTTCTTTTTTCCCCCCTACTTGTTTGTTTTTTGCAAGATAGGGTTTCTCTGCATAGCCCTGGCTGTCCTGGAAATAACTCTGTAGACCAGGCTGGCCTCAAACTCAGAGCTACACCTCCCTGAGTGCTGGGATTAAAGATGTCCGTCATGTGCGCGATCCGTGGGACCCCCGTGAAGTTGGACTTTATAATGACGCATGCTTCTCTTGTGTGAAACTTCCTAGTACTTGATTACTGGTCATCGAAAGTCTTTAGTTGGCTTTAAGAAATGCATCCATAAGGTTTCGAGCTCACATGGGTATTTTGGAAGACCGTAACTGACTTTATGAAATAGAAACATGTTGTGATTTAATGAGTCTCATGTATGCCAGCTGACTGTGCCAGTGTGTAGTTGACACCGTTCTTACCAGGGTGTTTTGTTTTGTTTTTCAAATGAAAAACTGTCTTCTCAAGGAAGAATTAATTCTCCTTGATTTTAAATATTTAGCATACTCAATAATTCTACTTTAAAATGTATTTCCTAATAATAGTTAAAAAGCAGTTTGTTTTTTTGGTTTTTTGTTTTTGTTTTTGTTTTTTTTCTGTTAATGGGAATTAGTATTAGCAAACCTTGAGGATGTACTTTTTGAAAAACAAAACATTTTTTCTTTGCAAATCAGTCAGATAAGCACGTGAAACAGTAACAGCAAACACTGGTACATGTAGGTCAGTGCTTCCCTGATGAATCTTAGTTTTAGGTCTAGGTTTATATTATCTATACTGAGATGCACCGATTTAGAGTCAGGAAGCACACCAATATCAGCCGAGTATAGTTTATTACAGGTGAGTCTGTGTTCTCAAAGCTAGGTGTTGGTTTTGTAGAAGTTGTTCTGTGTTGAGAACAAACTGGGTCAAAAGGCCTGATGTGAACAAAGCATGTTACAGATCTGCAGGTGTGATGCGAGCGGCGTGTTCTCAGGTACTGTGGCTGTCTTGCATTTCTCAGATTGTGTGTCATGTGCTATTATATTGATAACTTCTAGAAAACCTCTGATATTTCTTAGATTCCTTTTTGAAGAAAAAAGTTAAAAGGAAAGTGCTGTTTTATGGAAATGCTCCCTACAGTTCAGTTACTTTTTTAGCCCTTTGCTTTGTGGCTGAGGAGTCGGGCCCTGCAAGGGCTGAGGAGGCTTCACCAGCGTCTGTCTCACAGGCTGGTGGAGCCAGTTCCTGACTAGCTGTGAAGAGTAAGAGCACTGCTCCTGTAGAGAGTGTACGACTGCAGGCTGCTGTTAGGGTCTGACGTGTCTTGTGTTCCGGCTGCAGTGTCTGCCCTATTGACGGTGGTTGTAAAATGCATTGTATCTTGGTAGATGTTTACAAAGTACATTAGTGAGTGCTTGGTTTGTGGATAGTTTGTATAGCATCTTTTGACGATACACATGGGCCTTTTGACTGCTCTTCTTAGGAGATGCTCTGATTGTGTAGGAGACTGCGTTTTTTTTTCTTCTGGTCAGATTATCATCCTGCCAAATTCATGGAAAGAGATCCAATTCTATTGACAGATAATACTACATTGTCTTCTTCCTTTCCATGTTAAAAGAGTTTTTGCTTTGTTTATATAAACAAGACTGTAGATAACACTGCAGTTGCAGTCTAGTAAGGCCTTACAACAATAAACGCACTGCTGCTCCTGTTCTTTATTGCCAGCGTTCCTTAGTTTTGCTCATTCTAGTATTTGCAAGAAGTAAACATAAAATTGTGTTCTGAGTATATGCTGGACTACCATAAAGATACTTAGAGAAAGAAGAGTGTAGGTTCACAAGGTTTAGTCCAACAGCACTCAGGTTTTCTTCAAGTGTGTTCAGAATTTTCTTGGTGGTGGCATGGGATTACTTTTGCCTGTTCTCTTTGAAAATACTTCATGGGGGCAGGTTTTAACAAGGTCAAAAGCAACAAAAATTTGACCTTTTAATAAGGTCAAAAGCAATCTCAAATTGTGGTTTGCCACTTCAGAAACATTCACACAGAAGTTTCCCTGGAGCTGTGCACACTGCTTTTGAGTGACTGGTATGCTCATAGACTTTTAATCTATGCTAGTGAGTAAAGGAGGTGGGGTTTGTTTCTGTTATTTGTGTTTTTGTTTTGTTTTGTTTTTTAAGTAAGAAAAGCAGAGGCTAAATAAATGGACTTTACTACACAGAGAAACCCTGTATTGAAAAAACCAAAAAGAAAAAAAGAGGACTTTATTTTGTAATGTGTGGATACATACAAATATGTAGTGGTGTTTTGTTTTCACATTAAAAGCAAAAGCTATTTGAACAGTGTCTCTTGCTTAGTTTTTAGTAGGATTTGGAGCAGTTGAGTCTTCAGCTGTGTTTGGTAATGTGTGGGAGAAGCCACGCTGAAGTTAGCTATATGTGCTAACAGTGGTGGTGTGGGAATGTCTGGTCACCCAGGGCTTGGTGCTGGGCAGTTGGAACACTGATCCCAGAAAAACAACTTGAAAATGTCAGTACATTTCTGGTCGCAGAAATGTGTATGTTTTAAAGCAATTAAAAATGAATAAAACTAGGTGTGAGGCCCAGCATGAATCTCTGTATGCGTTTGACTTGCTTCACTGTAATACTGCAATGAGAGGAGGTGGCTGCTTTGTGGCAGTAGGGGCTTGGTTTAGAGGTCAGTTTGGTAGGTTAGTAAGAAATTTAGTGGTCGGGAAGCCTGTCCACCTGGTGGAAGGAAGTGTTCAAGGTACATAAATAGTCCTTACAGAAAAAATGAGCACTGCTTTAAAGGATAAACTGGCACTTCCTGTAATGTTGTTAGAAACCTTTGGCCTCACCGGGTGAGCATCCCGCCAGTCTCATGCCCTGAAGAAAGCCAGCATGCATGTTTGGCCCTTTTAAGATTTAATGACTTGTGCAGCACTCGGGAGGCAGAGGCAGGCGGATCTCTGTGAGTTTGAGGCCAGCCTGGTCCACAAAGTGAGTCCAAGACACCCAAGGCTACACAGAGAAACCCTGTCTTGAAAAACTAAAGGAAAAGAAAAAAAGATTTAATGATTTAAGTTGGGCGCAGTGGTGCAGGTCTGTAGTCTCATCTTCATAGGAAGCTGGGGGTGAGGGGAAGGTGCGGCACATGTTCAGGCTCTGCCTTAACAGGGCCTGGATCTTGACAAGGAGAAGCACCCCCAGATGGACCTGCGGAGGACACCGCTCCAGGGATGCCTGGATGCAGGAACCCCTGTCCTGCTTTTAAGCCAAGGGGCTGTGTTAGTGAGTCTGTGGTCAACATTGTTGAAACATTTAGATCTACCAAAAGAAAGGTCACACCGGCCACTCAGGATGCTGCCTGACAGAGCTGCTTCACCCCAGAGCAGTCAGGTCTCGTAACTAGGTAGTAGTTGCACTGAGAAGGTTGAAGTACAGTTGTGAATAGCAAGTAACTCAAGGCACATTGCTAATGTAAATGTCAAGGATAAAACTATTACCTGAAGATCTAACAAGTGAGTTATCGTCCCCTTTTCCATCTGGATCTCTAGGAAATCATCATTGAGGGAGGATCCAAACGTGTTTTAGGAAGTCATTTCTTTTTTTCTTTCTTTCTTTTTTCTTTTTTGATTTTGTTTTGTTTGTTTTGTTTTTCCAGACAGGGTCTCTCTGTGTAGCCTTGGCTGTCCTGGACTTGCTCTGTAGACCAGGCTGGCCTTGAACTCCCAACGATCCACCTGCCTCTGCCTCCCGAGTGCTGGGATTAAAGGCGTGCGCCACCACCGCCCAGCTAGGAAGTCACATTTCTTAGCAAGTTTTATATATAAATTTTTTATTTTGCAAATTATATTTTCTAGTGAGGAAATAACTCAATAAAAAAAGATTGGGAGCTGGTGAAATGGCTCAGAAGTAAAATGCCCCCAAATCCACAAAATGATGGGAAGGGGGCTGCTCTTCAGAGGTCCTGTCTCTCTGCACGTGCACTCCCCTCCCCCACTAATAAAAGCCTCACATTTTGAATTGGATGAGACGGGTCTATTTATGGAGGGTGCTGGGATGGAAATTCCCAGGAGAGAAGTATATTGTTGTTGAGAAACTTAAACCTCATGGGTGAATATGCTTGAAGGGTCTCAAAACAAAATTTGCATCTCAAAGTGAACAGGAGAGGTGCACTTAGTGGAAATTGATAGTGCTCCATCTCAACAGAAAAGGCTTGTTATTTAAGTACACGAGTCTTTCCGTCCAGTGCTGTGTTCTAACTCCTGAAAAGCACTCAGGATACCATAGAGGATGCAATGATGCGTTTACACAGTGCAGTCCCATTCCAGCAGCAGGGGACAGCATGAACTGACTGCCTCAGCTCTGCGTCTGTCCTCAGTTGCTTTAACTTACTTTCTTCCCTTTGAAGTTTTTTTCAGCTTTAACCATTTATTTTCATACTTGCTTTGGATCTTCCATGGGCCAGTTTTGTCAAATGTATACTTGATGCCTTTACGTCCTCCTCTACCATTTCTTTCGGTCTGGCAACCTGAGATGGTCAGTGTATTATTTCTGGGTTTATATGTACAGCACATACTATATGTGTACTATATGTGTGTATATACCATTAGTATAGTGCAGTCTGCATGTTTTGAGTGGTTACCTATGTGTGTCCCTTACTCTTTGTGTAGTCTGTTTTCAGCCCAAATACTGCCCTTGACCTGTTTGAATGTTTTCCCTTGTTGCCAAGGGAACTGAAGTGATCCCAGTATCTAAACTCCCCCCCCCCCCGCCCCCCCCCCCCCCCCCCGCCCCCAATGCTGCAGCCTGTGGATTCAGCCACTGTGGGATTTCCCTGCACTTTCAGCACAGATGTTTGATGCCACCTTGGACATTTTAGCTCTTCACTTTCCTGAATATCTAGGAAGGCTGGTTAGGACAGTGCTAATTAATGTTTGTATAAACTGAGGACATGACCGCTCCAGGGTATGGTTAAGTAGGTTTTGTAGCCAAGGGGAAGAACACAGCCAGAGGTGTCAGGAAGAGTCCTGAACAGAGAACAAGTAGCAGACTGAACATGCCTGGCCCAGGAGAGTGGAGAAGACAAGAGGGCCAATAGAGTACAGTAGAAATAGCATGGTTTTAAGAACGAGAAGCCCACGGGCTGGAGAGGGTTAGGGTAAGAAAAGGATAGGGCGAGAAGAGCCAGGATGCCAGCGTGCACTCAGAACTGTGTAACAGGCACTTGTGATACTGAGAGAGCCTGGAGGCCAGTGTGCACTTTGGTTTTTTGTTTTCTAAAGGTTTATTATTTATGCAGTGTTCTTCCTGCATGTACACCTGAAGGCCACAAGAGGGCACCAGATCTCATAGATGGTTGTGAGCCACCATGTAGTTGCTGGGAATTGAACTCAGGGAATTTAGAAGAGCAGCTAGTGTTCTTAACCTCTGAGCCATCTTTCCAGCCCACGCTTTGGTGTTCTCATAGCCACTTGTCCCTTGGCCAATGATAAGAAAATGGCTCCTTTGGTAGTTCCTGAGGAATGCTGACTCCCCATCCCCCAGGCAGGGTTTCTTTTGTAGTCCTGGACCTGCTTTGTAGACCAGGCTGGGCTTGAACTCACAGAGATCTGCCTACCTCTGCCTTCCGAGTGCTGGGTTTGGCTAGAATGCTGGCTTGTCTAACCACCTGGGTTTGGGGAGTGGAGTATCTTTTGGACCTGGCATGTGTTTTGAAGAAAAACAATTATGAAAAGAGTACATAAGCATGGATATGAATTTTCTGTGCCTATGTTGGGCCTGTTTCTGTATGTCTGCAGATGGGTGGTGTTGGGGTGGAGGTGCTTTGCAAAATGAAATGGCATAAAAATCAGAAAACTTTAGAAAATCCAAGGTTTGGGACATAATTTTGCCTCTAATCTCCATATGTTTATTCTGTTATCTATTATTTGTGTCATCTGGTGTTCATCTGTATTAGTCATGTCCAGTTTAGGTAACACCGGGCACTGCTCCCTATGCTCAGTAAGGTTGGGCTTGGGGAGCTGCTAAGACTATTCCATATTGAAATGGGTTTGTGTAGGGAGATTGTACTGGGTAGTTTCATGTCAGCCTGACAAGGCAAGTCATTGAAGAGTAAGCCATGAGGAGCAAGCCAGCAAGCAGCACCCCTCGGTGGCCTCTCTGTCAGCTCCTGCCTCCAGGTCCCTGCCTGGTTTTAGCTGCTGCCTTGGCTTCCCTGAACGGACTGATTGAGGTCAGTTACTTAAATACACCCTCCCTTCCTCAACTTTGATCATAGTGTTTCATCACAACACTAATAACACTGCCTAAGTGAAAAAAGAAAATCGTGCCTAGTCATCAGAGCTGGGGCTGTCCGACCCATGGGAACGTAAAGCAGGCGTCAAGGGAGGGCTGGCCAGGGGCGCCATCCTAGTCTATTGGACGCCATGTTTACATGGTATTTCAGATCAGCCTATCCCATTCTGAACAGCTCAGAACTTGGAGCAGCTGTGTAAGCACAAGCTTGTTGTGATAGACTAGTCTCACTGATTTTTTTTTTTTTTTTTGCCTTATTGCTTTATCATTTGTTCTCCTTGAACATAAGTATTTGGATGGATCTGTCCATGCTCACAATGCATGCATTCAGAATGTACACATTCACACAGGTGCATTTATACCTGTACATGCGTGTGTACATTTTATTTTCTTGAAATCAGCAGCTACTGCATCTCATGAATGGAGCTATTTCCGATTATAAGCACAGTATTAGCTTCCAGCTAAAGTGGACACAAATTGCCGAAGCTGAAACATCTGTCCTCCCAGTCTGTTCACATCGGTAGTAGAGTTCTCTAGTGGAGCAGAAGCAACATGTAATATGTAATACAGTGGAGACTTACTTAGGCTGGATCACACAAGGGCCACTGTACTTTTGGCAGTGGCTACACAGAAAACCCAATAAATGATGCCTCCAGCCTGGGTGGATGGCTGAAAAGGCTGGGCTCAGATGTCAGTGGAGGATGGTAGCAGTGGCAGCAACATGGTAGATGCACTTAACAGCAAGGAATGGAAGCAGGCAAAAGAACAGTTTTTCCTTCTTGCCTCTTTATATCTGACCTGTCACCAGAAGATGTGGCACACTCCTATCCTCCCCACCCTTCAGTTAGTTAGTCCTGTCTGGAAACACCCTCAGAACCATCCAGGTCTGTGGGTGAACTTTATTTGGGTTCTTACACCTCTACCTACCTCCCAACCCCCCAACACTAGGAAGGAGAGGAGGTTAGAGGGGAACAGGGATGGAGACTTCTTACAGACTTAGTTCCTTGGGGCAAGTCCAGTCTTTGTAGTCAGGATTTCTAGCAGTCTGGCAAACCAGCAAGCAGCAAACGCAGCAGCGAGAGCAGCGCGTGCTTCCTTCCTTCGAGGGCCCTGCTCTTCTCTGGGCTCTGACGTTTATACCCTCTCAGAGTCCTCAGAATTATCTGCAGCTGATCACACCTTTCTCAGCATGAGTTAATCACAGTTAACAGTTGTAGACAAACTAAAGCAGCCCCATATCCCACACTTGGGATTAAAACAAAAATATGTACATAACTGAGTTTTTTAAGAAACCAAAACTTCCACTGCACAGGTCCAAATTGACAACTACATTAACTTTTACAATGTCTAAATTGACTGAAGGACCAAATAAAGAAATTTACAGCATTTTTCCTTTCCAGTACAGGAACTAGTACACTTGGGCAGTTGGAAATGAAGGCTGGGAATACATCCCCTTTGAATTTAGCTAAGGGACATGTTCAGGGGGCATTCCAGCTGAGCAGAGATGTAGAGGACCACACACTTGAATGTGGCTGACTGTT
This sequence comes from Acomys minous, assembly GCF_964271855.1. NCBI lineage: Eukaryota > Metazoa > Chordata > Mammalia > Rodentia > Muridae > Acomys > Acomys minous. The sequence goes on along the minus strand of NC_140486.1, from coordinate 126,860,610 downwards.
GGGTTAGAGGCCTGTACCTTTCATGGCCCTGTTATACCCATCAGTCAATCTAGAAAATGGTTCTCTTAGAGAGCAAGCTGTAGGCTTTGGGGAGGAAAGATAGGACCCCAGGGAGCTGAAGGCGGAGTGTGGGGCAGCCTGAGTGGAGCTTGTGGAGCTTGGTCCCCACCCAGGGACTTGGCAGTGATAGAGTCACTGAGGGTCCTTTACCATCCTGTGGGGACTTGCTAAGAAACGAGGAGTGGGAGGGAATCAATATCCCTGACCTCGCTTCAGCCAAGCTTCAACCGCCAGCAGGTAAGCCTTGGGTTTGGAGTTGGGGAGAAGCAGCTCTCTTCAGGGAAGTCCTGGGAATATCTCCGCTTCTCAAGACCCTCTTCCCCCAGCCACAGTCTTCTGTGTTGGCAGCTGATGGAGCAGAGCTGGGGCGGCAGGAAGAGCACATGGCTTGGCCCTATGGGGTGAGGGGGAATGACACATGTATGCCTCCTGCTTTGAACACCGAAGGCGGCCGCGTGTGAGTGCCAAGCTGTGTGGCGCCGCGTTGGCCTCACTCCATCATTCTGCAGCCCCGGCTTCCGTTCGCGCCGTGGGCATCAGAGTGAAGCAGCAATGATGTATCATCAGTTCAGAAGGAAGACTCCCTTGTTCACACCTTTCACGTGTTGGTCCTGAGAAGGGCTCTCCCCTCACAGTGACCCTCCTGGTGGGCACCTGAGGGGCCACTGCTGAAGTGAATGTCCTCTGGTCCCATTAGTACACTAAGAATGCGTCTGACCTCTCTGTTCACAAGCTGTTGCCTGTTGAGCTAAGTCAGTTTTCCTTATACAATTACTGTTAACTGAACCACAATATTTCCCCCACTCAGGGTCACAGGCATTACTAGACTCTAGTGCTGTTAGACTTTTCTAAATCTAGGGCAGTTACTTTATGCCGAATTTGTTCCCGTGCCATCAGTTTTTGCTTCTTCAGTTTCTTCAGTGCCACCTCCCTTTTCTGGCTTTGGAACAGTCTGCTCCTTTTCAGTGAGGATCATCTCGATGTGGCAGGGGGAGCTCACAAGCAGGTTAATAGGGCCATGCGCTCTGTCAGTTCGTCCGCGCATCTTAGGGACCTTGTTCACCTGCACATGTTCAATGACCAGGGAATCTACATCTAAACCCTGAAGTTCAGCATTACTCTGCACTTTTCAGCATGTGCAGCAAAAGTTCAGCACTATTTTTTGGCCTCCGACCCTGAGTCCAGCCCCACTGTTTGGCGTGGGTGGACCTCCCGACTCCGCCATTATACGACCAGAGCGTACACGGTGCTTCTTTAAAGGGACATCTTTTAAATACTTGGTGGCTTTTTGGATATGCATACCCTTGATGGCCTGGGCAGTTTCCTGGGTGTTCTTAATGTGAACACGAAGATTTGAACCTCTTGATTTGCATGATTTTGTAGGGTTTTCTGGGTCAAGTGAGTACTAAACCATCTTCTCACGTCACTTCTGGCTGCTTACAGGAAGAGCGTACCGTGTCTTTTTGGTTTTTTTCGAGACAGGGTTTCTCTGTGTTAGCCTCGCCTGTCCTGGACTCACTTTGTAGACCAGGCTCGCCTCGAACTCACAGAGACCCACCTGCCTCTGCCTCCCGAGTGCTGGGATTAAAGGCGTGCGCCACCATGCCTGGCTCGCAACGTGTCTTCTTAAGATAATGGCCAATTTGTATGTTAGGCACAGTAAGAGGTTAAGAATAACTAAAAATAAAATGAGTTATAACAATATCCTATAATAAAAATTGTGTGAATGTGGTACCTCTCCCTCAAAATATCTTGTACTTTTTAGTTTTTCACTTGAAGGGAACTACTTTATATTCCTTAAAAGAACATCTACATTGCCAGCACCACTCTTTGGGGCCGGAGTACTTAACACAAGCACTGAGATCCTGGGGCACAGAGTGTGACAACCGAAACAGCTGCAAGTGCCTCCAGTGGCGAGTGGAATGCAGTGTGGGTCCACAGTTTGGGCAGAGGGAGGGTTCATGTCTTGGGTGGTGTTTACCACTCTAGGGCTGGTGGAGCCTGGAAAGGTGGAGCTGGTAAGTTAGGCAGACTAAGGTCTCGGGCAAAGGCCAGTTTTATTCAGAGCACCAGACAATTTCTGTTCTGAGGATTAAAAATAGTCATATGGGGGCTGGAGAGGTGGCTCAGAGGTTAAGAGCACACTGGCTGCTCTTCCAGAGGTCCTGAGTTCAATTCCCAGCAACCACATGGTGACTCATAGCCATCTATAATGTGATTTGGTGCCCTCTTCTGGTGTGTAGGCGCACACGCAGGCAGAACATTGTATACATAGTAAATAAATAAATTAAAAAAAAAAAAAGCTAAACTGTACAATCATTAGAACAAGCCACACATGGCAAAAATGTGTTTTCCACAGTGGCATATAAACACATAATGTAATGTTATAATGGGTAAACACACTCCTATTCCCCACACCTGGAGGGGCTCAAAAACACACTTCAAGAACAATTCCTGCTTTGGAAGAAACTGGGGTCACAAGACTCATGTCTTGTTTTCTTGGAGTTTTTTCATAAGCGCTCAGGGTTCTCATACAGCTCCATTCTGACAGGGTGATGGCGAGGCATCATCTGATTTCACGCTGCCTCTTGGAACAGGGCACCTACCCCCCCCTCTACCCACCTTCAGACAGGTTATTGCTCACATGGCTTGTGCTGTCAATTGTTATTGCTGGCCAAGGGGAGAAAAGAGCTTGGATAAAGGTTAAAAAATTAGCAGTTAACATTTAAAATAAGAATTATTTATTTCTGGAAATTTCCGCACGGCATTCTCAGCCTGCCATTGGCTGTGACTGATGCTCTCGGTGGAGGGTAATATTGTAGCTGTAGCTGGCTGTCTGATCCCCTGAGTCTTGCTAATTTTAGGTCGATGGCCCTGCTAAATTTACAGTATCCACAGGAGCTTGTGTACCTCTGTCCAATGGCTCCTTTTTATGATTTAGGGCAGAATCAGGTTTGTGGAACCTTCTGTGAGGACATTCAGAGGGTTGGTGCTCCAACGCAGCACCAACGCCTACCCTCCAAGTCGTTTCATTTTACCTACATTAAACTGTGTGAACCTAAAACATACTTTTTTTTTTTTTAACTTAAGGTAAAGCCATCCAAACTTATCATTGTAAAGCCTGGTCTTGCCACTAGATGGCAACATGGTCCCATTTCTGGAAGCCAGACTGTTAGTTAATTCCAGGGCCGCTTAAATCTTTTCCTTTTTGCCTGAGAAATCTTTACAGACCTCCGGAATATCAAAAATTTCCTGATAATGCCATAAGAAATTTATGTTAACAATTCTTTGACATACATAATCTTATCATTTACTACAAATGAAAGCAAATTTGCACATTAGTGCGAAGGATATGCTTGTTTATTTTGACAAAATACCCAAGTCTTGGCAAGACACTCACTAGTGCGGGGTGTAGAGTATTGTTACATTTCTCAGAGTCGATCCGTGTTTTGACTTTATAATCCACCTTGAAATGCCACTTTACATAAACATGTAGTGTAAAATGGTAGAACGATGTTTAAGATTGTAAATTCTGTCCTCATCGCAGGCTAAAATTCATTTGACAACCTTTTAAATATGAAACCCAACACAGCAACTCAGTTTACTTTTATTTATTTACGTGTGTGCATGCACATGTGTCCGCGGTCATGCATGTTCATGCATGTAATGCCACAGTGGTTCTAGAGTCGGGACCATGTGGAAACATGTACTCTTCTTTTACTATATGGGTTCAGGAGACTGAACTCAGGATGTTCCTTTTTAGATGACTTTACCTGCCATCTTGCCAGCCCTCAGGCAGCAATTTAAAAATCAAATGTTCTACTACAGTCAAAAGTTATACTAACTTGATACTCACATGCTAAGGAGTGGTGGCAATCAAATATTAAGTTTTCGGTGGTTAAACTATCCTGTTTGTATAGTAGCAGGAAGTGGCATGAACAGGAAGAACACCACAGTTCCTTGCATACGGGAGTCTTGGGTTGATCCCAGTTGTTTCTGACTGCACTGTGGGCTGCGGCTGTGACTGTTCAGAGTGCCAAGCGTGCGAGCTGTTTGTCGCAGTGAAGTTAACGAGGTGCAACATGTGCAAGCGCCACCAGGCCCCTCAGGCTCATTACGAGCCTGATTTTGAATTAATGATTGTCGATATGTGTTCAGAGCCCTTTCCTGGTCAGCAGAGTCACAACCCCCGCATGGGTTGTGCGCGTTCCACGTGCAGCTGTGACCCACAGTGTAAAAAGCCATGCTAACGTGCAAATGCTTTAACAGTAACCCACATCGCAAACATAATCAAATGCGTTTTTCAACTCAAAGCGTATTTAGGCTGGAGAAAACTTTTCTTTTGATTCTGAGGGTAGAAAATGTCTACCCTACCCTACCTGCTTTAGAATTTATTGGCTAGTCAAAATAAAGTTTGTTTTCCTAACATAAAATTGGGCTAATTATAGTGATATTGTGGGCAAACCCTTGTGATGAAAAGATACAATGGAATATCATTAATATAATTACCGACTTTCAGCTATAAAATTCATTTTGTCATAAGCATTAATTTTTCATAATGCTTTATAATTATGCAAGGCATTGTGTGCTCATCTTCGCTTGGTCCTTCTCCCAGATGTTGAATAACTGGTTTCATTGAGATGGTTAAATTCTGAGTCTACGTTTATTCTCCACGCTAGGTTAGTGTATATACATATAATCCTGATCAGTAGTTGCTAAATGGAACCTCTGGCCAAGAAAGAACAAGGCTCAGAGATAATGAATACGTTAAGAAGGAAAACACCTATTATGTTTATTGATAAAGTGTTCTGTATAATTGTCTTTGAATATTCTGTTTAGAGCACTAATGAGAGGAAGCTCATTAGCCATGAATGTGGAAACACAATTTAGCATTGACTACCGTGTGGCAGGCTGGCATGTTCCACTGGTTTTGTCCTTGTCTGTTGGAAAAGACTTTTGCCTTTTACCTGCCACACTACCCAATAGCCAAGGTGATCAGTTTTAACCAAAGTTGTGATTCTTGAGTGTCTAAATTGTCCCTGATAAAAAATCATCTGAGGGAGGTGGCAGCTGTGAAGGCTATGGCCTGCTGTTGCTAAGTTGCTACTAGGTGGGCATGACACAGGGAGGGAACATCCTGGAGACTAGAGCGTGAGGAGGCAGCCTTCCAGAGTGAGGGCCTTTTGTGAAGTCTACTGGCCTTTGACATGGCTGACCTTCAGAAGGAACTGGGCCTGGCGACCATCTGCAGAGTGCAGGACACCTGCACTGGAAACCCAGGCTGCTCTGACCAGTTTCCTCACATCAATTCCTGGGTACAATCAGGCCCTCCAGTCTCATGACCGGCTTCGATTCCATGTCCCTCAGAGTCTCCTACTCTGAAAAGCCACATACCCTCCAAGTGTTGGATCAAGGTATGAACCGCCCTGTATCACTCTCCTGTGTGCACTCGCCATTGCCCTCAGAGGCAAGAACCCTGACCACCACTGTTTGTCTTAAGTCTTGCCTTGTCACCCAAGAGCTTGCCCTGTCCCTGACACCTTGGCCCCTTTGCCCACAGATCACTATAGGCCTCTAAAGATGCAAGTTCCCCTGAGCTTGCCCAGCGCCTGGTCCAGTGTCCTTGTATCTATGGTGTCAAACTCTAGAACCAGCCACCCTCCAGGAGAGTTCAATATGGTCATCAGCTGTTGTAGAAAGCTGAATTATCTTTTCTATATTAGTTGATACAGTGAATTGCTTAGGGAGTAGTTTTCTTTAATCAGCTAGTTCCCCAATGACAGACACAGAGGGACTGATTTACTTTTAAGCTGTAAGCACTATGCCAGGCAGAATCTGAGATACTCTAATCCTAGTACCTTTAAAACCCACATAAAAACCATAAAAACTTGCCAATATGGTGACTCCCAGGGTGGCTTCTGCTCCATCAGTCTGTTCCCGTACCTGTATGTTCAGCTTTTCTCTCAGTGTTCAGGATCACACCTGTCTTCCTTCATGTCTCCTGACAACAAGATCTTTCTCTCTTCCTTTCCCAGAGCCCCTTTCTCCCTACTAGGAAGTCCTGCCTTCCACTGCCTGTCCTTCTGCCAGGCTGATTGGCCAATCATTCTTTATTGACAGTTGCTATATCCACACTAGACATTCCTCCACAGTCAGCCCTTCACCACTATTGATCTACTGAACTGGCAGCATCATACTCTGCCATACTTGGAATAAGCACAAGCTCCGATCGACCTTGTGCATGGCTACTAGCTACCCTGGGATAACTGTCAATGGCTCTTTACTGTTCCTTCTGCCTCAGATGAGCTCCACCACACAGCGTGTGCCTGGCTGATCCCTGGCACACTAATAACCCATAGTGTTTTGGTGACACCACTTGCCAAGTGAGATCCTGACATGTCAGAGGGCCTACAGGCCTTTCCCAGGATGAGACAAGCCATCCTGGAGGGAGTTCAGAATGGAGCTTGTGGAGTCACAAAATTGGATAACTCAACCCACACTCCTTTAGACTCAGAGCACCAGACACTGATGGACACTACTGTTGTCCAATGGTTGGTAGTGGATGTTCACTAAAACCTCCAAGAGCTAGAGGCATTCCCAGAAAGGAACACAGATTAGACATTGTCATCAACAGCTTGCTAACTTGGGAGAGACCGCAAAGAAAGAAAAGCATCAATACTTGGAGAAAAATGCAAAAACGATAGCGCTCTAGTTGCACGCTGGGAAGAATTCAGGCATCCAGAAACCCAAAGGAAGGAGGCTCATGGAGGCCGTTAGACAAGGACCAGTGTGTGACTGCAGGGGAAAGGGCTCTGGAAGAACGAAGGCCTAGGAAGATGGCACCAGGGTCTAAAAGAGACGAGCCCAGAAGAGGGGAAAAAAAAAAGACCCCTACAGTACTGCCATGAAACTGGAGTCCCCACTGGGCTGAGGCTGCCACCTAAGTCCCCACTGGGCTGAGGCTGCCACCTGGGTGACAGCTTCAGACTGAGAGCACCCAGGCTCAGTCACTATTAGCCCTAGGAGCCAAAACAGATGTGGGGAAGGGGCAAACAGTGGACTTCCTCTTTGACACAGGAACGGCTGTCTCCATAGTAACCCCTTGCACAGGGAAGCTCACCAAAGACTCACTGACCATTTGTCGGAGGAGCCACCTGGCCACTAGGAGGTACTGAGTTTTGTGAGCCAAGGTGCTGCTCCATGGGTGGCCACTGAAAACTATGCCCTGTTGGGATTCTGTGTGTTCTTTCCTTCGGATTGCGCAGGGACTACGGCAAAGCTGTCAGCCCTTCCAGCCACCCCAAAGTGAAGCTGCAGCACTGAGCCTTGTCCCATTAAATCTGTAACAGCTGGAAAAGACCGGCATATGCAGCCTATGGGTGAGCCCCCTGCAATGACCATGACTATGGAGGAGAATATTGTCCCTTCTTAAGAGGTTCGGACTGTGTGGATTTCGCTTTGCTGGGGCGTGGGATGGTGCACCCATAGAAGGACAAGGGGACAAGTGTCAGGGACTAATGGGGCAGAGGGACAAGAGATGTTCCCCCAACTAAAGGTAACAAAGCTGCCACAGCAGAGGTCCTGCAACTTTGGGATGGGATGTATGAAGGACCGCTGGGAGAGATTGAGTAGACTTATGGTTCCTCAATTCGTTATAGTTCCTGCCGGCGCCTCTATACCTGCGTGCAAGATCAAATTGCTTCACTCTGGGCCTCTCTGCTCCATCCTGAGAAAAGAGTCATCCAGATTTGACCCGGATGCCAGCCATGCCTTACTGCCTATGATGGACCCAGAGCTAGGAAAGGGTTGCCAGGTAACTTACCCCGTGTTAGGATTGTTAGCCTAGCTCTAGAACATCAGGCAGCCCTGGACAGCCCCAGTGACTCGGGCTCAACAGGTCCACCAGTCCAGGCATTGGGGAAACAGTGTGGATGGGGCAAGAAGCTCCTCTCTGTTGGGGACACGAACCAAGGTCCCAAATGGCTCATGCTTCAACTGTGCTGTGTTACCCAGTGGGGATTTGCAGGGTGGTGTTCCTGACTCCAATCTTGATACTCTTTCCCTGTACCAGAGGTTAGACCAATACTTGGGTCCTCACCACAGAGAAGGGAGGACTCCCATGTCACTCCCAGTGGGGCAAATGAGCCCAGGATCCAACAGGTCTGACATAGCCAGCTGTCCAGCTAAATCAAAGAGGAGCTCATGCTAGTTCCACAGAGTTCAGTTACTCAGAAGAAACAGATATGTTCCACCCCCGGCAGCCACAGTCCTACAGAGTCGTGGAGGGCTAGCTCTAATCCCAGCTGAGAATGGTGGCACGTGTGTCTCCAGGGGAAAGAATGTTGTGTCTATGAAGTTCACTCAGGGATAGGAGAGAAATTGCTAGAATGCGTCAAGGGTAGCGACAAGACCAAAGATCTTACTGGGGGCAAGAGGTGGACCTCCTGCAGCCCATGGCTGCTTGTGTCCTCTGTTGTCCCTGTGTCATCCCCGACTGCCCCCCCCCCCCTGCCCAAATTAGGGGCTTTGGGTCTAATTCCCCTGACTGTACTGTTTGGGCCATACCTAACTTTTGTCGCCGGAAACAGGAGAGTAGCAGTTAGAGTCGAGGTCCTCTGCCAGCATCGGAGGTTCCTTTAGAAAGGTCCTGAGGGATTCTCACAAAGAAGAGAGAGTGTGGTGGAAATTCCTTGAACGGCCACATGTTAAAACAGTAAGAATTCTCCAGGGTGAGAGTTCTATTGAGGTGACGCCTCCCCACTTGGCTGGGTGTCTCCAGGAACGCAATGTACAGACAGCTAGGTGTGGTGGCACACACTTTAATCCCAGCACTTGGGAGGCAGAGTCGGGAGGATCAATGTGAGTTCGAGGCCAGCCTGGTCTACAAAGCGAGTCCAGGATAGCCAAGGCTAACACAGAGAGATCTTGTCTAAAAAAAAAAAAAAAAGAAAGAAAGAAAGAAAGAAAGAAAAAGGAAAAAACAAAGCAAGGTACAGGCAAGGCGGGTAACTGGATTTTAACCTGCCCAGCCACCCCGTGTTTCTGTGTTTGTACTTCCTGTTGGCTTGCTTTCCTACTTCCACCTAATAAAAGGCTACTGAGCCCAGGGCTTGGGGATGACACCATTACAGTGAGATCCGGGAGCCAGGGTAATAAACTTTCCTTTCACCAGTGGCAAATGGCTGTGGCTCGGTGACTCAGTCTCCTAGAAATTTCTGCAACAATAACGCCATCTGTCTTAGTTACATTTCTTGTCACTGTGAGAAAAATACTTTGACAAAAGCGACTAAAGGGAGGGAGAGCTTATTCTGGCCCGAGGTTTCAGAGGTACGGCCCCTCATGGAGGGTAAGCCCTGGTGGCAGAACTTGGATCCATGTTAGATCGACAGTCAGGGAGCTGTAACGGTGGCGGCTGCTGCTCAGTTAGATTTCTTCTTTTTATTCAGCCCAACATCCCAGGCCCTGAGTGTTAACTCCCAATTAGGGCAGGCCTTCCTGCCTTAGCGTACCCCAGACAATCCCTCACAGGCCTGCATGGCCAGAGGCTTGCGGTTTTGGGTGATTCAAGGTCCCGTCAAGTTGAAGAGCAACGTCATTCATGACGTCAGCATTTGTTTTCTCTTTGCCCCCAGGCACCCAGCTGCTGCTTACTGTTAAAGGGCCCAGAGTGGAGGCCCTGGTCCCTGGCTGCGAGAACGGCTCATGTCCTCTCCTTCTGCCGGGAGGATGCTTTGTGTTGCCACAGATGAAACCAGCCAACTGTGTGCCACTTCACGATGAACAGCAAAACCGAAGTTTGTCCAGAGCTACAGCTGGCTTTGTGGGGAGTGAGAAGCAATGTTAAACCACCAAGCTTTTGGGGTTGTTTCGTACCACGGTGCACTATCTTGTGACCGGGGATTGCTGGGAAACAGTGAGCAGAGCTGTGGAGACCCAGCATTCCTTTCTCTCCGTCTCAGTGACTCATTGTTTGCAGTGGAGGAAGAAGCAGTCACAGGTAATGTGTAATAAGTGGACACACCTATGTTCCAGTAACACTCACCAACAACAACTGGCAACAAGTGTGGCTGAAAGATCCCCGAAGGGAGACCCTCACTCAAGCCTCGGGATGGCGCGCACCCAAAGACATACAAACGACCGTCTTGCTGTAAACACATGAGGCAGTTTATTGGCGGAGCTCTGGGTCTACACGTATCTCACGCAGGAGACAGAGGGGTCGACCCAGAAGCCCAGGGGTTTGGGGTTTATATGGGCAAGGGTCGGGGGGGAGTGGGAAGTTTTGGCGCGGCCACACACGATTGGTTGTTTCAAACATTTGAACATCAGCAAATTGCGTAGGCAGAGCTGGGGTAAGGTCAGACTTAATCACATGGGAACAGTCCTTGGTTCCTGTTTTTCTTGGAACCCGAGGGTAGATGTTTATCTGAGCTAACGACACATCTGGTTAAACTCAAACCTGGAACATTGTGTGCGGGCCTCAAGGGGGGATTAAGCAGACACCATAAGATCGGATGAGGGGTCTTGGCTCATTACTCACTCGACCATGTCGGGTACCTGTTTCTCTCAGGAATTTGTCCTTGTGTATCCTCCCTATCTTTTACGGCCAGCCGGTCCCTGGAACATTCAATAGGCCTTTGTCTCCTATCTCCGCATTCTTTGTGACTTATCATCGGGACCTTGGGCTAGCATACCTGTCGACCTGCACTTATGAGTTAGAGAGCTCTGCTGTTCTGGTTGCTTTAATGTTAATTAAAAATTTTCCCTTTCATGGCCCATGCTGGAGTTTGCTGATCCAAAGATCTTGAGGAATGCTTTCGCTTTTTCATACTTTATTACAAATATTCTAAATAATGAAATCCAGAGGCATTTCCGGTAAAGACAGGAACAAGACTGTCTGTTCTCGCTGCCTCGTAACTCTGTTTGGGACACCCCTCTTCCCCCTCCTCCCCCTCCCCTCCCCCTCCTCTCTTTTCCTTCCCCCTCCTCCCTCCCTCCCCCTTCCCCCACCCCCAAATTACTCTCTTCTAGTTCTGGACCAGCGCTTCGAAGCCAGAAAGGAAGTGTCTTAGAAGGCAACATCTTAAGATATAGGATGTAGAGGGAAAGGGAACAAGGGGTATTTTAGGACCCAGTATTTACTAGGAAAAGAAACAGTAGGACCTTCTAGGTGGAATGAAACATTGTGAAGGGACCTCTGTTAACACAGGAAGTAAACAATTCAGAATAGCTTCAGGAAGTCCCTGAATCTGACCAGGTTGGTTCACTAGGTCCCTCCTTCCCTCCCTCCCTCCCTCCCAAGAGTACGTAAGTGGTAAAGGCTGTTGTCAGATGAGTCAAACTGCAAAGAGGGCTGCGGCATGCAGGAGGGTCAGACCAAACGGGCCCCTGGAAAGACCACACTCTGACCTGTTGAGCTGCCTCTGCCTGTGCAGTGTGCTCCAGGGTCCCGACTTTGCCAGCCTGTCTCCTGTGCTGGGTGGGCTTTGGCAGTGCAGCTGGCTTTGTTTCTACTCCTGTAAGTTAACCCCTCACCCATAGTCTTGCAATTATCCCCCCCCCCAACCTCATTGGTTCAAGTTGGACTTGGGTGGCATTTGTCCTTTGGTTTGTTTGTTTGTTTGTTTTTGGTTTTTTGAGACAGGGTTTCCCTGTGTAGCCTTGGCTGTCCTGGACTCACTTTACAGACCAGGCTGGCCTCGAACTCACAGCGATCCTGTCCTTTGGTTTGTTATGGGTTCCCTTCTGGGGTGAGCAGATAAGGAAAAGCCTGTACCACAACAGAAGGTATTTCTTGGAGTGTCTCTTTTCTTCACTAAAAATTCAAATTAAAAAAAAATTCAAAATGTTAAGACATTACAGATTTAAATCTCTCTTTTTAGAGCCAAGCATGGCGGCACATGCCTTTAATCCTAGCACTTGGGAGGCAGAGGCAGGTGAATTGCTGTGAGTTTGAGGCCAGCCTGGTCTACAAAGCGAGTCTAGGACAGCCAAGGCTAGAAAGAGAAACTCTGTCTCCAACAAACAAACAAACAATTCTTTTTTTGGTAAACACTGTGAAGAACTGAATGTGTAAACTCTTTGCTTTCCAAACTCCTTCACAAAGAACTTTCATGGGCACTGTCCTAGCCAGGTTCTGTCGCTGTGAAGAGACACCTTTAATATATTCAATAACCACTCAGTATTTATTCCATGCCAACAATAGCGTTAAGCATTTAAACGTCATGACAACGCTCTAAGATGGCTGCTGTTATTTACCCATTGTACAGATGGAAAGACAAAGGCACAGTTATGTACCTTACTAAGGTCACTCAGCCCAATGGTGTAGGAGCAGGGTGTTCAGGAGTTGCTGGCTCTGGACTTGGTGTTCAGCTGGCTCTTTGCTCCAAGCTTGGCACAAAGCAAGCCACATGGGCAGCTGTGATGTAAGGGGGAGGGGATCAACTCCATCTCTTCATAGGGAGATGTGTATAGCCACATTGTGAAGGGTAGGGATGCAGAGGTGGAGACGTAGGGTCGTCCAGGAACCATCCTGCACATAGGAGTTGTAGCATTTGAAGTCCATGCTCCTGAGCTTCATCTCGGTGTCAGGAAAGTGGAATGTCAGAACCAGGGCTGTGGCTAAGCAGGAGATGCATTAAGACGGTGCATCACCGTGGGCACAGCTGTCAAAACTGCACAGAATAAAACCACTTGAGAGAATTGACTATGGAGATGTTCACAAGGCCAAAGAACAGGAGAGTAACACAGCCCAGTTCTTGGCTTCCGGCATGTTAAATAGGAAAACAGAGAGGCCCTTTCAGCTATCAGAAAAATGAGAGAGTAGGAAGTTGTGGTCAAAAGAAGTATAGGATCCTTTGAAAGTGGAGCTGTGAGCTGTGTGGGTGTCCCCCACCAGAGCAGCAAGTGCCTGTAACCTCTGAGTCATCTCCCTGACACCAATATCACATTCTATTTCACACATGGTTCCTAAGTCTTTCACAGAGGTGTAAAAGCATGTGTATCTATTTATATGGCATGGAAGAGGAGTAAAACTGTCCAGGTGGATAAAGAGGAATTCTAGGAGAGGTGAGAAAAAGAAGGGCAATAGTGCTAGTGAGGAGATTGTGCCCAACATAGAGTACACACACACACACACACACACACACACACACACACACACACACGTGCACACACATACATACATACATATGCACACACATGCACATATACATATGCACACACACACATACACACATACATATGGAATAGTAGCAAGAGGGATCCACAGGTGAAGAATTTGGTGCACAGTCTGGTGGCCTGGGTGCAACCTCTAGGAGACATGGTGGAAGTGACGACCTGGAAATTGTGGCATATATGTACATGCATGCACGTACAGTAATAAATAAAGAAAATGAAAAGAAATATTTGTAGGTGAAGACACAAACAGAGAAGGTGGGCATAAGCCCTTACAACAGCCATTTGCTTTCAAAAGCCCCAGATCCCAGCCTGGGTTAGACTACTGTGTCCTATTAGGGTATGATAGATTTTAAAATTGAATTTAAAAAAAGTGTGGGCATGGCAGAGGTCACAACAGATACTAGGTTAAATAATATCAGATTGTTGGTTCTTTAGTTTAACAGTATCTGTGTAACCATCCGAACCAACTTATAAGTATGGATAATTAAAGGAACTTTGTAAATGTGGGGATTTGGTCTGTAATTGAAAATTGAGTTCATATTGTTTGGAGAAAAAGACACACAGGAGGTGAGGGAGTAGATTGCGGGGAGTGTCTTGGGGGGCGCACCTGTCTTCCCTGGGTGTCCCCTGTCTCTTTCTCTGATCCTCTCTGCATTGGCATGAACTGCCCTGCTCTGTCCCACTCTGCCCTGCACACCTGCACACACATGGATGAGCACAGGCAAGCTCCTGCACTCTTAATGTGTTGGGAATTTAACCGCAGTGGCGAGGACGGACAACGATGTCAATTCAATCAAAACGTCAGATCTTTTGTGTCTTGAATATCCACCCTTCAGAAAGGCGGACATGAGGCTCGGGGAGCAGGCCCGCGGCTGTATTTCTTTCTTTCTTTCTTTTTTTTTAAAGATTTATTTATTATATACATAGTGCTCTGTCTTCATGCACACCTGCAGGCCAGAAGAGGGCACCAGATCACATTATAGATGGTTGTGAGCTGCCATGTGGTTGCTGGGAATTGAACTCAGGACCTCTGGACGAGCAGTCGGTGCTCTTACCCCCTGAGCCATCGCTCCAGCCCCAGTGGCTGTATTTCTTGCTGTGTGAGTATCAGTGTTTCCCACTCTGGAGCAGGTGGGACCCGGGAGAATGGAGCTCATAAAGGAGGCAGACCAAGGTCTCACACAACAGCCATCTTTACTTAGAACGTCAGACTATCTGTACTCGGAAGGTTAAGAGGAGCCACGTGAGTAAAGTGTGCAGTCACAAGGACAAGCCACAGATGACAAGAAAATGCTTCTCCATAGGGTCATATAAACAAACAAGGATAGCCAGTTGTAGTGCTGCTGTTACACTGTCTCCTACACCTGGGAGGGGCAGGAAACCACATTCCAAGAACAATTCCCTGTTCTGAAGGAAATTAGGTAAGAAGACGTTTGCCTTGTTTTCTTTGTGTTTTCTCAGCAGCACTTAGGATTCTCCTCACAAGGGGGCTGGAGAGATGGCTCAGAGGTTAAGAGCACTGTTTGCTCCTCCAAAGGTCCCGAGTTCCATTTCCAGCAACCATAAGGTGGCTCACAACCATCTATAATGAGATCTAGTGTCCTCTTCCAGCCTGAGGGCAGAGTATTGTATAAATAATAATTAATAAATCTTTTTTTTAAAAGTGCCTTCTTGGACCTATGTAGTGAGTTCCAGGATAGCCAGCAATACACATTGAGGTCCTGCCTAAAATTTTTTTAAAATATAGAATTAAAAAAAATCTTTTATTTATGTGTAGGCATGTGCCTGAGTGTACATGTGTGTACTGCACACTCTCAGAGGTGAGAGGAGGGCATCAGGTCCGAGCCTGGGTCTTGTGCAAGAGCGGTGAATACTCCAACTGTGGAGCCAACTCTCCAGGCTCTTAGGGCACTTTCGAGCCCACTTCACTCTGGTTGACTCTCTTCCTTGTGCTCCCCCAATCTTCCCATCGTTACCGTCTGTTCTCAGCATCTTCTTTCCACCTACGTGTTCTACTGTCGTCCCCCCCACCCCCCCAGTTTCTGCTTCCTAAAGCTCCCCGCATTGCTCCTTTTCTAGTTTCATAACCTAGAAACCGCACCAACCACACGGAGAACGTAACAGCTAGGCATATGACAGACACTGCGGTCTGCTTGTCTTTCTGGGCCCAGATTACTCACTTATATATTTTATTTATCCATTCACTACTGTGCAAATTCTACCGTTTGAGTTTGTGGCTGAGTAAATTCCCATTGTTATTTCTGAGCCACATTCTGAGTGCTGGGGTTGCGTTTCATCCCTTCCTGCAGTTCTTTGAGTATTATACCCTAGCCGTTTTGGCGGGAAGCCCACTGTTGTAGCCTGCTGGCGAGCTGGACAGGAAAGGCAGAGACTTTGCTGTCTATGCCCGAGGCACACAGCCCGTCACCGAGCAGCCCTGGCAAACTTCTGTCACTTTAGCTTCAAGACTGTCTCCATCTCTCATAGGAGGGAAAAACCTCCTCAGTTCCTCATAGCTGGACAACAATGGGCAATCCTCGCCTGCCCAAGTGAAGACGGCTCCCTGTGGAGTCACTGTCACATCTGAGGATGCACTTGGCCCCTCAGGATGACACAGCTCTAGTCAGGCAGTGAATGTTTGCTGAAGGAGAAGAGGGAAGAGATGCTCCAAGCTGCCACACAACTGCTGTCAGATGGCCCTTTACACAAAAGGCAGGGACGGAGGGGGAGTTGTAGGGAAGGGCCAGGACCTGTCACGAGCAGCGAAAGGCTGGCCGAAGTTATTTAAGAGTTGTTGCAGACCTGCTGTCTTCTGTGGTGGACCAGCCATTGCTCTGGGACCTCACGGTGTGTCGCAGACAACCCATGGAGGGTTCAGAGTTCGATATGCGTCCCCTGCTTGTTACTCCTTAGTGCACCTAGGCTCTCCTCGGTCTCTGTCACACCCTCCTTAGTGCACTCAGGCTCTCCAAAGTCTCTGTCACACCCTCCTTAGTGCACCCAGGCTCGCCTCTCTAGTGAGCAGGAGGACTCCCCTAAGAAAGGGTACCTGGTTTCAGTTGTTCTCGCTCTGCCTGAGGGATTCCAAAGTCTGTCTGCCTCTCTCAGCTGAGATCATGCAAACTCAGAGAGCGTTTGGCTGCCCACTCCCTGTGGCCCAGGGCTGAGCAGGAAGATTTCCTTGATGGTGGGGCTGGAACTTCCCGGCTGGTTGTTCTCTGTTCTTGCTGTGGTCTCCTATCTGGGCTCCCCGGGACCTTCTGCTAGGGATTCTGAGAGTGCTAGGTACCTTGGATATCCGGCCACGCAGGGACTGCTCAGGGGGCTCTCCCTGGGCATCTTTCCATCCCTGGGCATCTTTCCAGCTACCAGAACCTCCTGCTACTCTATGGTTTCTAAACATTTTTCACAGTTACCCCAAAGTTCCCTGGGACTTACTTGACTCTGGAGGACAAGGAGTAAATATTTTTTTCTTTTAATTCCTCTAACCACATTAATATAGGCTCTTAGACACGTTATTGAACATATGTGCGTGATTATATATGTGTGAACGTGCACATCAGTGTGTCAGCCTGGGAATAGTCTTCACTTCCTTGAGGCAAGGTCTCTCTCACTTGTCTGGAGCAATCCCCACTGTCCTTTCTGTCCTTCGTGATACTGTCCCTTACTCAGTCCTGTAGCAGCTGGCTTGAAGGATCCCCTCCTGCCAAATCACCTCCATTCCCCCAAGGAGGACTCTGCCTCTTG
The DNA here is from genome assembly GCF_964271855.1 of Acomys minous. Classification (NCBI taxonomy): domain Eukaryota; kingdom Metazoa; phylum Chordata; class Mammalia; order Rodentia; family Muridae; genus Acomys; species Acomys minous. The sequence continues at coordinate 126,843,627 of NC_140486.1, read as the reverse complement.
GTGCCAACCCCACTACTCCTGAGCTCTCTCCCCTGGGCCCTGCAGCCTTTCCTCTTAGCCCATCTGCATACGTTTCTCTCACCTGCTGGCCCACAGAAGCACTCGTTAATAAGGACACACAGCCACCACACTTGCCTAGGGCCCAAAGATGGCAACAGCAAACAAGAAAGGAACACTCATCAACAAGAACAGGAACAGCACGAACAAGAAACACCTCAAATGTTGTCACTCCAGATGCTGGATCCCAGTGCAAAACCACAAACACGATCAGCCAAGACACCATGCCGCCATCATAACCCAGCAACCTTACTGCAGTAGGCCTTCACAAATGAGGCACAGCTGAGCCAGAAGACAAGGACTTCAAAGCAGCAATTACAAATATTTAAGCCTTTAAGAGGTTATGAATAAATTGCTTAATGAAGACCATGAAAATGCAAACGGTTGAATAAAATATAAAAACAAATTAAGTCATGAAAGTAGTAATAAAATCTCAAAAGAAAACACACACAACTCCTCCCTCCCCCCGGAAATGAAAGCGTTAGGATATTAAACAAAAACCACAGAGGTAAGCCTCATAAACAGATTATAAGAGATGGAAGAAAGAATCTCAGGTTTTGCTGGGCGTGGTGGCGCACACCTTTAATCCCAGCACTTGGGAGGCAGAGGCAGGCGGATCGCTGTGAGTTAGAGGCCAGCCTGGTCTACAAAGCGAGACCAGGACAGCCAAGGCTACACAGAGAGACCCTGTCTCAAAAAACAAACAAACAAACAAAAAACAAAGAATCCCAGATTTTGAAGACAAGGTACAAGAAATTAATATTTCAGCCAAAGAAAATGTTAAATCTAAACATATCCAGGAAATCTGGGGCATTATGAAAAGACAAATACACAGAGAATAGGGATAGAGAATGTAGAAGAAACCCAAGTCAAAGATACAGATTTTTTTTCTGTTTTCTGTTTTGTTTTTTGAGACAGGGTCTCTCTGTGTAGCCCTGGCTGTCCTGGACTAGCTTTGTAGACCAGGATGGCCTTGAACTCACAGAGATTCACCTGCCTCTGCCTCCCGAGAGCTGGGGTTAAAGGCGTGCACCACCACGCCCGGCATACAGAAAATATTTTTAACAAAACCACAGAAGAGGTGCCTATTAAGGTGTGAGAAGCCTGAGGAACACCAAATAGGACTATAAAAGAAATTCCCATGGCAGACAATAACTAAAACACTAAATATACAGAATGAAGAAAATATATTAAGAGCTGTAAGGGAAAAGGATCTATTGTCATTTAAAGGTAGACCCATTAGAATAACACCTGGCTTCTCAGTAGAGACTCTAAGAGCCAGAAGGGCCTGGAGAAACTCTCAGAGACTACAGATACCAGCTAAGATGATATCAGCAAAACTATCACAGTTGAGGGAGAAATAAAAACATTCCTCAATAAAGACAAATGCCAGCAATTTAGATCAACAAATTTAGGGCCTGGAGAGATGGCTCAATGGTTAAGAGCACTGCCTGCTCTTCAAGAGGTCCTGAGTTCAATTCCCAGCAACCACATGGAGGCTCACAACCAACTATAATAAGATCTGGTGCCCTCTTCTGGCCTGCAGGTATACATGCAGATAGAGCACTCATAGACATAAAATAAATACATAAATCTTAAAAAAACCCCAACAAATTTAGCTCTAGAAGGCACTAGAAGGAAAAAACTCAAAACTGAAGAATTTAACTACATTCAAGAAGACACAGGGATAAATAATCCCAGACCAGCAAACCAAAGGAGGGGAAAGCCCATGTTGCAGGATATTTAATCACACTGTGAATCCAGAGATTGTGTTGTTTACTGGGAAAACTTGTTTCTAGTTGTGGTGTGGCTCAGCCTTGGCACACACCTTTAATCCAAGAGCTTTCTGCTTGAATATTGTAAACAAGATTCAACCATGGGCCAAGAGGCTGAGCAAACAACCAGCAGAAAGGGAGTGAACATAGGGGGATAAAAAAGAGAGAAAGAGGAAGTCAGGAGGACAGATAGAGAAGTAGAAGGGAGTAGAAGGGAATGCACAGGAAGTAGAAGAAAATGCACAGGAAGTAGAAGGGAATGCACAGGAAGTAGAAGGGAAATAGTCTTTCAGTTTGAGGTTTTGTTTTTGTTTTTGTTTTTGTTTTTGTTTTTTGGATGTCAGCTGAGGAAGAAGGTCAGCTGGGTGCTTTCTCTGCCTCTCTGAGCTAGCAGGATTTCACCCCAGCATCTGGCTCCAGAGTCTTTATTGGTAAAATTGAGCAGTTGGATTTTGTTAAAAATAAGCCCACATCATACAAACAAAATAACAGGAAACAATAAATGCTGCTCATTTATAACTTTTAATTTTCATGCTTTCAACCCCCCAATAAAATAACAGACTAACAGGATTTGATTAGAAAGTAGGATTTATTTTTGTCCTGTGTTCAAGAAACATACTTCATCATTGAAGATGGACATCAACTTGGGGTAAAGGGATGGAAAAACTATTTCAAGCAAAGGGACCCAGAAAGCAAGCAGGTGTAGCCATTTTAATACCTGACAAAATAGATTTCAAGACTAATCAGAAGACACAGGGAGGACACTGCATAATCATCAAAGGAAAAATCCACTAAGAGGATAGTGGGATTCTAAACTTATTTTTTAAAAAAATTATTGACTTTTAAACATTTCTTTATTCACAAATTCATCCTGATTGTAGCCCCAATATATATATATATATATATATATATATATATATATATATATATTTTTTTTTTTTTTTTTTATTTATTTATTTATTTATTTTTTTATTTTTGAGACAGAGTTTCTCTGTAGATCCTTGGCTGTCCTAGAACTCACTTTATAGACCTCAAACTCAAGTGATCCACCTACCTCTGCCTCCCAAGTGCTGATCTAAACATTTTTTTGCACCAAACACAGGGGCACCCAACTTCATAAAAGAAACAGCCCTTCAGCTGTGGAAGTTCTTGTGGTGGTTCCTGGGGAATCTGGGAATAGATCTACCTCAAGATCCAGCTGTCCCACTCTTGGGCACATACCCAAAGGACTATCTACGTCGGGCTGTGGAGACACTTGCTCATCGCTATTCTATTCATAATAGCCAGAAATGGAAAATAGCCTACGTGACCATCAAACGATGACTGGACAAGGAAGCAGTGGTGCATTTATACACTGAAATGTAAAGCAGCTGTTAAGAAAAATGAGACTGTGAAGCTCAGAGGTTAGTGGATGGAGCTAGGAATAAACAACATGAGTAGGATAGCCTAGGCCCCAAAATACAAATATTGAGGGGTTAGACTTGGCTGTTAGACTTTAGGTCTTCAACATGTACGCAAGACTCGTGTTAACCATAACAGTTAGGAGTCTAGTAAGGGTCTAGGTGGGAGGAGAGGATTTCCCGAGGAAGCTGAGCTCAAATACATTGTCATGGAGAAGACAAAGTGGGAAACTGGAATAGGAGAACTGATCAGGGAGGGAGCAGGAGGGAAGGAGGAAAGGTGAAGATACAGGAGAGGAAAACTAATTACCAAGGGCCATTGGAACGGCCATAGGCAAACCTGGTCCTGTAGAAGCTTCCTAAAGCCACCCATGCATAAAAAGTGGAGTCACCAAACTAACAGGGGAGACAATGCCCCGACCAAACATCCTTCGCCCAGGGCCAGGAAGCCAGGAATGGGTTATGTCTTGTGGCGTCACTGGCTTCCAAACTTCACAGGTGACTGCCAAGGCTGTTGGTTGCTCCCCAGCACCTGATGGTGAGTGCCGAAGACAGCTCATATGTCAAAGGACATGGGAAAGTGAAGTTGGTGCCTGACTAGAACTCCACCCCCCTGACTAGCGTGCATGGTGCTGGAGGATAAATCAGTATCTCCCAGCTACTGCCCCTACAACATACGACAGCAACTTGCCTACAAGTATGCTAATTTAATAGTGGCACGGATGTTCTGGGAGTAACCAACCACCCTTTGAGTGGATTTAAGGCCACTTAATGAGATTGAATCTATACCCAATCCTGCTAGAGTGGCTAAGAACTGGGGACTTAGATAGATCATAGGCCTCGGAGGGGGAGGGGAGACACCTAATTCTCTAATCCTACTATTTTTCTAAAAGAACACAGCAATAAAATTACTCCTACTGGGTGATCTGCTGTAGTCATAGCTAAGAGCTTCGCCTAACCATCATCAGAGACATTTCTTCTTGTAGGAGATGAGACACATAGACCCGCTTCCGGACAAATGTGCAGAGAGTGAGAGACTTCGTAGCCCTCAGGATGAAATGATATGCCTTCATCAACGCCCTCAGCTCGACGCTCAGGGACTATTCAGAAGCAGAGGTGGAATACTGTAAGAGCCAGATGTGACGGCGGGCGACCCCAAGGAAACTGTCGTGGCATACAACAGAACAAATGCACATACGAATTCACAGGGCCCCCGAGGCAGCAGCTTCAAGCTGCACTGTACAAGTTTAAGCCAGGTGAGGGTCCGGCACAGAGAGCGGGAAGTGAACATAGGCCCCTATCCTTGCTGAGAAGCTATCTGCAACTGGTACTCACCGGTGAAGAGAAATCACCTTTCTCCCGTGGAATCATTCTGGGTATGTTAACCCCACTTCAGGGCAGACCATGGGCTCAAAATCAGCTGGTCAACCCAAAGCCAGCAGCACTTCTATAGCTCTTTTAGCTCATCGTGCTTTGTTTGGGCATTTTGTGTTTAATGGTCTTTTGCTTGTTTATTCTGGTTTCTGTTTTTGTAGGTGTTTGTGCATTTCTTTTCCTTTCTTTCTTTCTTTCTTCTTCTTCTTCTTCTTCTTCTTCTTCTTCTTCTTCTTCTTCTTCTTCTTCTTCTTCTTCTTCTTCTTCTTCTTCTTCTTCTTCTTCTTTCTTCTTTGTTTTTAAAGAGAAAGAGAGAAAACAACGTACCATTGAGTGGTGGGGAGTTGGGGAGGATCTGGGAGGAAGTTGGGGAGGGAAAAACATGATCAGAATATATTGTATGAAATATATTTTCAACAAAAAACTATGACCCCCTATCATCCCTCCCAAGAGAGAAAATAGAAAAGACTTATTTGATACCTCAGTTTCCATCATGGCTCTTGTCCTTGAAGTGCCCAATTATTTTTAGGGAATTTGCATCATAGGAAGATGTATGTACTCTGGCTTTCTACGTAACTAGAAATATTTTTTTCCCCCTCAATTCTTCCAGTTGTGAGCGTTTGTAAAAACACAGTCTCTCCTCTAGAAGGCACAGGACTTTGATAACCTTAGAGGGTGTTTTTACGACATTGAATTTAAACTCGCCCCCTTGTGGTTACTTTGCATCAAAACACCCTGGCTGCTTTGGCATCTAACCGCCGGCTGCCTCTGGCTCTCTACAGAAAGAAATTTGCTAATAGGAACTTCTTTCTTTTTGAACTTCTTTCAAAGCTAGCTTGTCTGAGAGAGTCTTAGACGCGGAAGGAAACATTAACTGCTGCCAAGCCACGTGTGCGGCTGCTGGCAGGCGACACAGTACGCAAGGTGGCCACGTGGAGTCGTAGCTGTGTGCTTTCATTTATTGTTTAAAAACAGAACACACGTGGGGTGGGCGTGGGGTGGGGGAAGGGCTGGTGGAATTGTACTTTGAGCTTGTGATTGGCTAAACCCTTCTCACGAGAGACAGTGAAAGTTCAACCCTCAGACTCCGAGACCTACTTGCATAGCGTCCTTAGCAACCAGCTGGGTTCCGGAGCAGCCTGGAGCGCAGGGGTGAGTAATTGTAACTCCTATTGCTGGTCGCTTGGTAATTCAGATTACTGTCCCGCCCTTTGGCAAACCAGACCACAAAAGACCCACATGGACTCAGGAGCCCAAAGCCCTGGGTATTTGAAGAGACTTCTAGTCTTTGGGGACTCCTGGCCAATCTAGCACCCTTACCGCATCAGACTCCTAACTGAGAGTCTGTGCCCTGCAGTTTCTGCCTGGTAGCTTGCTAGATACGGTGGTGTTTCCGGGAGAGTGTAGAGGCGGGCATCTTTGGTAACGGATCCAGAGCCTCTCGGGTTGCTTGGCTGAGCAGTCTTCACGTTCTCTGGCAGTTGGTCAACTTCTTTTTCCTCCCCCTCCTCCCTCTCCCCACCACCGCCTCATTGGCTTTTTTCTTGCACCCATACACTTTTGGATTTCCAAAGAGAAAATTCTAATGCGAAGATTAGTGCGCATAAAGGTCAAGGGGGGATAGATTAAACCAAAACCAAACCAAACCAAAATCCAAGCAACTTTGAAAATAAAGCCAGAGTCATCAACCAGGAAGCATTTCTAGGAGCAGGTGAGAGAGTGGTAAAAAGTCTGTCACCAAAGTCCTTCTGACCGACGCTGTCACCTCTGTGGTCTTTGGCCAACTCTCCTGTCACTCTCATAGTTTACACCTGGTGTTCCCTAATGCAAGATACATTTTCAAAGGCGTGGGCTAATTTTCATATGATCTAGTTCTCAGAATCTGCCTTTTAAGTCATATATTCCAAAGCTTGTTTTAATTGAAGCTTTAAGAGGTAGCCCAGAGATTAATAATAAATTACCCTATTAGAAAGAAAAAAATACACATCTAGGCCAGGTTGCAGATAAGCCGCCAAGCAACCAGTCATTTTACTGGAGCTATTTCCATATGAGCAATGCCTCGGGAACGTTTTGATCCCACACAACTCTTTAGCTTCAAGGTGAGTGCTAGATTTTTGCTGATAACTATAGGACATTTTCCAAAATGCCTCATCCATGTAATTCCAGGAAGTAGTGTTCTAAAGAGTTCTTGCTAATAAATTCAGAGAAAATTACACATCACATTGTCTGTCACTCAAGGAGATTCATTGTGTATGCACACATAGTAATAAACTCTTAAATCTTAGAGCATGACAATCTATATGAATGTGCTCAGTCCAGTGTTTTAACTTATTTAATCACATAGATTTTTGAATAATTTTCAGTGTAAGAGGTTGTATTCCACACTGCAATTTTTGGGAATTACTGTTTTAAACTAACTATACTGCTGTTTCTTCTTCTTCTTCTTCTTCTTCTTCTTCTTCTTCTTCTTCTTCTTCTTCTTCTTCTTCTTCTTCTTCTTCTTCTTCTTTCTCCTCCTCTCCCTCCTCCTCTTCTTCTTCTTCCTCTTCCACCTCCTCCTCCTCCTCTTCTTTTTAAAGATTGATTTGTTATTTGTAGACAATGCTCTGCCTACATGTACACCTGCAGGCCAGAAGAGGGCACCAGATCTCATTATAAATGATTGTGAGGCACTATGTGGTTGCTGGGAATTGAACTCAGGACCTCTGGAAGAGCAGCCAGTGCTCTTAACCTCTGAGCCGGCTCTTCCTCTCGTTTTGCCCTCACTACTTTGTATTGCATTTCAGCAGTAACGCAAGCTGCTGGCTACCCCCATGATTACTGTTTAGGACTACCGCTTCCTCCTGTAACATGGATGCAGGATTCTAATACCACAGCATCTAGCATCTCTCAGCGGCTCTGTAGCTATTTGAATAACTAAAATTAATCATCAGTTTTTTCCCTTTTATAATACCTGTCTATAGAGGACCAGTTAGCTGTTTTTAATAGCAGCTCCCTGAGCTGCAGTGGCCATTAGGTGATGATAGATGTTTTCTGCATGGAAGAAGTGTGCACTGAAGACTGGCTGCTTTGGGTGGTTCAGGGAACAGGGATTTGAGATCAAATCAGATTCTTCATCTGTGAATTTTAAATAGAAATCCCAGGTGAAGAGCAGCGTTTGGGGTCTGGGAATAGGAAGGCGTTCTAAGTATTTGTCTACCAGCTAGGGTGTCCAAATCAATCTGAAAAATAAATCTAGATCTGAGGAGAAGTCAGACTGGAGGTAGAGGCCTGAGGCTCATTGGTCTGTAGCGCACTCCACAGCATAAGGCTACATTTGTGTCAACTCCAGAGAGATTGACTGTGGAGAAAAATGTACGCTGGCCACAGGTTGATGTGAGTGTGTAAATTCAGTGTATATGAAAGCATTTCATGGGCTGTGAAGTACCACGAAGAGGTTATGATCACTAATTCTAGATGGTTTCCCAAAGAAATAGACTGAATTTGGTTTTCTGGAATCTAAGGAACAGCTTGGGACTGCATTTGATGAAACGCGCCCCCGTCCCCACCTTAACTCCGGTGGCTTTACGCGAACAGGGATTTGTTCGTTTAACAACAACATAAAAGTAGGTGTCTGGGAGCTTAGCTGTAGTTCACCCACCCCCTCAGTGTCCTCCGCGGCTGCGTTTCTGCTGGTCATTTTCATGTGTGCTTTTCACCTCACGGCCACTTCTAGACAGTGAGGCAACTTGTTTGGCATTCTTCTATCATTCAGGAAGGTAGAAGAAATAAAGAAGGCTCCATGGACTTATCAGAAAGGCAGACTTTTCCAAAATTTCCTATTCAGATTTAGAAATATACATGTATATACATATATGCATGTAACAACAATTAATAAAAGGGGGCCATGAATGTGAGGGTGAGTGGGGAGGGGAGGTGGGAGGGGTTTGAAGAGAGGAAGGGAAGGGAAATGATATAATTACGTTATAATCTCAAAAAGCCGAAGAAATAATTTACAAAAAGATTTAGAATAGAATAGAATAGAGAAAAACCAAAAGTCATGCCAAGAGCGCCGAGCCGAGGGCATTGCCTGCGTGCGTGCAGGGGGGCGGTGACAAAGCCGAGGGAGAGTGAGATTCAGAGTGCGGCCATGGTGCCTGCCACAGCGCAGGACAAAATATGTGCACGCTGAGAAGTAGGCAAACAGAGCTAACAGTCGGCTAAAAAACAGACTAAGGAATAGAAAACTATTGACCAAAATCTTTTAAGCATAGACCTAAAAATCCAGAACAAAATATTATTCAAATGAATTCAACAAGGTACAAGCAGAATTAATTTAGGGTCTGAGACTTCTACATCTGTTGGCTTATACAATACACAAAACAAACAAACGAAACAAAACCAAAACCAAAACCAAAAATCCAAACCCAAAACCCAAAGCAAGAAATGTAAGAAAATCCCACATCCCAGTCACCACAGCCTGTTTTTTGTTTGTTTGTTTGTTTTGTTTTTCTGTCTTCGTGTAGCCCTGGCTGTCCTGGACTCGATTTGTAGACCAGGCTGGCCTTGAACTCACAATGATCCGCCTGCCTCTGCCTCCCGAATGCTGGAAAATTCCCGCTGCTTTGTAGCTGCAGCTCACACTGGATTATAGCCACCAGTAAAATGATGATAGTCATAAACTAATGACACAGACTCTGTGAGGCTGTGTATGAAAGCATCTGTTTGGGCTTTGTGGATTCTCCACACTGTGGGCAGCCAGCCCTTGTAAGATGAAGGCACCCAAAGACCACGGAAGAGATTCCCTTCAGGAACAGAGCCCGCCTCTGCCCACACCGTTACTTTTCCAGTGGGACCTACTCAAAGCTCTGCAGTCTGAAGCTCACCACCAACACCCAGCTGAAGCTGTGGCTGCTGTTCCCCTCCAAGTTCATGGGAAGCCCAGCTCGCTAAGAAAGTCCTCGCCCCGAGCAGCCATGTCAGGAACACACCGATCATCACTGTTTTTCAGCACCCTACATTTTGGACAATTTGTTACACAGGTTAAATAAGTAATAATAGTAAAACACCAGGCTTTCTGTGAGTTTAACTAATTTTTTTCTAGAGGATTTTTGGGTGTTAAGACAAAGATTTCACTCCACAAGGTCTTGCATTTCTGCTCCACACTTCCTTGTCTTGTTCTAGTTTTGAGTTCTACCCCATCCTAGCGCAGTCCTTTGAGACACAACCCTCACCTTCCCCTGGTACAGGACGCCAGCTCTGTGGTCGTTGCCTCTTCCGGAGTTGCCTTTCCTAAGACATCTGGAACTATGATGAATGAAATGATCTTTATTTTCTTGTGTTAATTATTTTTTATTTAGATCTCCACTACATCAAACAGGTTTAAATGAACCCACATTTTTTTTAACAGAAAACTCCATTCTCCTTTTCTTCCAGACATTAACGCACAGAGGTGTATACCAATACACACACACACACACACAGACACACAGACACACACACACACACACACAAACAGATACCAACACACAACACATACATACACAGACACATTCTGACACACATACACACACCAACACACAACCACACCAACAGACACACATACCAATACACACACAGAGATACATACTAACACACATACACAGACACACTCTAACACACATATACACACCAACACACAATCATACCAACAGACACACATACTAACGCACACATACAGATACATACCAACACAGAAACACATACACACAGACATACTCTAACATACATACACACACCAACTCACAATCACACCAACAGACACACATACCAACACACACATGCACACACACACACCACACAAATACCCACACACATACCCCCCCACAGACACAACCCAACACTCACACCCTTCACCACACACATACACACACAGCCAACACCTCCCCAATACTCACACATACACATAGACACACTCTTCACAACCACACATACACACCCAAACACTCACACCCCTCACCCCCCATGTGCCAACACCCCTAATACTCACACATACACATAGACACACCCCTCACACCACACACTGTACACACACACTAATACCCACATGCATAACCACACATACGTATAGATGTACCCCAACACTCAGACATCTCTCTTCCCCCACCCCTCTCGGTTTGAAAGTTAAACTCAGTATTTCTCACGGCAGGCGATGTGGGTGGGCTGATGGAGTCATCTTGAGAGCACCAGTCCTGCTCATGAAGCACTCTCAGAATCTGGGGAAATGTGTGCTTCAGCTCTGGAGGCCGAATGCACCTCTGCACGACCTTGGACATTCTGACGGGCCGGTACTGCCATGCACTTGCGGATGTTGCCCAGCAGGTGGCGCTATGCCTGGTAGCCAGAGCCATTCTTGTAGCACATGTAGCTGCAGCATGGCTCCTGCAGCAGCTAAGCTCCTCATGAACAGAAGCTGGGGCCTGGCCTGGCCATTGCTGCTGGAATCCCATATATTTATGTTGAGCACAAGAGACCGCCTCGTGAAACTCTATTATCCTGACCTCGAGGAGGGTACTCATTCGATCAGAGTCTGTCTTCTTTATGGTGGCTTTGGGGAAAATGCCTTGTAACTTTACCAGGAATGACTGCTTCTACAACCCATTAGATTTTAATCTTCGAGACACCAGTAAATTGTTGCTTTGAGCATTATTTTTTAAAAGACAGAGTTGTAGCATATCCCTGGCAAATGCATAAATATGATTTTTATGACACGGACTTATCTATCCATGTCTCCACCTTATTTCCTTATTCTGTTTTAGTCTTTTATCTAGCTTTTGCCTATTTAAAATTTGATTTACTCCTGCATCTAGTTGTTTCTGGAACTCATCTTGAAAACTTTTATAAAGGACAAGGTGTCAGTGGTTGATCACGCATCCTCAGCGGGCTGGGTTATTAGACGGTATAACCCAGCAGGAGGCACAGAAACCCGTCCACCTGATGCAGTGTGGAACACATAAATGCAGTTGGAAGAAAGGTGGGCAAGATGTTAACTTGGCAAATCAGTGAATGTACCGGCAAGGCATACTAATAATAAGGGCAGGCACCAATATAAAAACTGAGCTTTGATGGAAAGAGGACATGAGCCACGAGCCGTTCTTCATCTTCCTCAAAGCTGAGCCTGAGTCAGCATCTCTCCATGTCGGCATGCCTAAGACCGTGGGGAACCGCTTTCCCGGAGCTCCTCCCCAATCCCAGCCGTGTCTCTGGCCACAGAGGGCAGTTTGCTAGTCTTTCAAACCCCCAATCCAAGTTACACGTTACATGCCTGATGCTGTGGCTGAGAGGCCGGCCTCTTGTTTTCACCCTCCAGAAAGAAGGCTCAGCATCACCCAGTAGAGAAAGAACACTGGTGTCCCGACACAAGTCAGGATGGCTAAAGGCGGCATTGCACCTCAGTTGTCACAGTAATGCCTTGGGGACATTCCCCAGGGAGGAAAAACAAAGAGCTATGGGAAGATATGGGACACTCTCATCAAAGGAACTAACTTTGTCTAATTTTGCTCTAGTCAAAACGGCATGGATGTAGGAAGAAGGGATCGTTTAATCGCTTTTGGTGGCAGGGAAAACTGGTACAGCCGCCAAAGATATGAGTGTGGAGGTTCCTCAAGAAGGCAGTTCTAAAAACAGAACCACCACACGATTCGGCCACACCACTTGTCCTGGCTAGTCTATGTCAGCTTGACACACAAGCCAGCGTTAGCTGAAAGGAGGGAGTCTCAGTAGAGAAAACACCTCCATAAGAGCCTAACCAGTGATTGACGGGGGAGGGCCCGCCCACGGTGGGCGGGGCCATGCCCAGCCTGGTGCTCCTGGGTTCTATAAGAAAGCAGGCCATGGGAAGCAAGCCAGTGAGCAGCACCCTCCATGGCCTCTGCCTCAGCTCCTGCCTCCAGGTTCCTGCCCTGCTTGAGTTCCTGTCCTGACTTCCTTCGAGGAAGAACAGCGACATGGAAGCATAAGCTGAATAAATCCTCTCCTCCCCAACTTGCTTTTTGGTCATGGTGTTTCGTTGTGGCAACAGAGACCCCGAGACACCACTCTCTGGCCTATAGCAAATGAACTCTATATCCAGCATCAGAGATCCCTGGTCACTTGTGTTCATTGCTGCTCTATTAATAACAGCCTGGAAATAAAAACACCCTGGATGCCCATCGGTTGTTTCACGCAGTTCAATCCTAAACAGTCCCTTTAAAACAACACCTCCTTTTAGTTAAAAGCGACAAACTAAACCACGTATCACTTGGTTCGCCCAGGTTGGTGGGTGAAGGGGCAGTTAAAGGGAGCCCTTCCTACGTCAGAACACACCTCAAAAACTGGCCTCAAAACAACTAGGTTGTGGTCAGATGGTAGGGAGGAGCTCCCCTTCTGTCAGAGGTCTAGGGGAGGGGAGTAGGGCAGAAGAGGAAGGGAGGGCGGGAACAAGGAGATACAAGAGAGGGGATAACATTCAGGATGTAATCTGAATAAATTATAATAAAAACCCAACTTATATCCAAATTTAATTGGGTCAGTGTCCTAGTTAGTTTCAGCTGTCAACTTGGCACAGCCTGAATTCATGTGAGAAGGGAGTCTCGGCTGACAGATTGTCTGTGTGGTCGAGGGTTGCTTTGATTATTGGTGGATGTAGGCGGAAACCAGGCCAATGTGGGTGGCGCCATCCCTAGGGCAGGTGGTCTTGGCTGCAGCAGAAAGCTTGCTTGCTCAGCAGGATCCTGTGAGGCAGTGAGTGTTCACGTTCCTCTGTTTTCTGCTCCAAGGCCTGATGGAGTTTCTGCCTTGACTGCCTCAACTGATGGACCATGTCTTATAAGTGGAGATAAACCCTGTCCCCTCCTAAGTCACAACAGAAATCAAACTAGACCAATCATTTTGCCAAGCAATTTGTTGTGTAGAACATTTTTTTCAAAGTACTAAAATGATCATCTGATAATCATTGGAGACTAATGGTTGGAGCTAACACAGACTGAGGCATACAGTTTAGTAGAGAGAGGGAAATGGAAATCAGTCACAGAGAGCTTGCCAAAGCCACTGTTACCCCGGGGATGCTGTGTGCATGCCCATGGCTGTGCTATCTGCAGAGTGGTGCCAAAGGCTTCACATTGAAAGGGAATTGAGTTCATGAAAACAGCCAAAGCACAAGCCCAGGCCAAGAAGAAAGACAAGCTGCAGCTGGGCAGAAAGAGTCTGCGTCCATCTTCCCTGTACAGTGTATTGCCTCGAATGGTCAGTTTCAGGAAAAACAAAAAAAGTTTGTAAACACACAAGGAATCAGGGAAATGCGACTTTTATATGGGGGCAGGGGAGAAATGGACAGGCTGTCAGCTTTAACAGCTCAGTCGTTAGGAGTTCATTATGCATTTTCAGAGAATTAACGGGAACCGTTAAAGAAATTAGGGAAGAATCAAGCATTTAGTAAAATGTAGAATATCAATAAAGATAGACATGCATACATCTCTCTCTCTCTCTCTCTCTCTCTCTCTCTCTCTCTCTCTCTCTCTCTCCCTCCGTTTCCCCTACCCCCCCATATAAAATAAATGAAAAATTTGGTGTTGAAAATCTAAAAACCAAAACTACAACAACAGCAACAACAACAAAAACTTTATTAGAAGCCGGGCACCTGACATCTCAGCATTCTGGGAGGCAGAGGAAGGCGGATCTCTCTGAGTTCAAAGCCAGCCTAGTCTCCAAAGTGAGTCAGGACAGCCAAGACTACACAGAGAAACCATGTCTCGAAAAACCCAAACCAAACCAACCCAACCAAAACTTTATTAGAAGTGTTAACAGTAAGATTGAGACTACCAGACTGTAGCGTCAGTGTAGACTGGTAGTGAGTGTACAGTCCAAAGAAGAGGAGGAAAACTGGGGCACCTTTCAGCATAGGTACATCTATCTAATGAGAATACAAAAACAAAAACAAAACAAACCCCAAACCCACAGATAAAAACACCCTAAACTTGCTCCCAAGTATCAGTCAGTTCTGAGGGATGGCTGCAGTGCAGTGCACACCGAGATATATTAGAGCGAACACGTTGGAAGGTGCAGTGCAGTGCAGTGCACACCGAGACGCATTAGAGTGAACACGTTGGAAGGTGCAGTGCAGTGCGGTGCACACTGAGACACATTAGAGCGAGCATGTTGGAAGGTGCAGTGCAGTGCGGTGCACACTGAGACACATTAGAGTGAACAAGTTGGAAGGTGCAGTGCGGTGCGGTGCACACCGAGACGCATTAGAGCGAACACGTTGGAAGGTGCAGTGCAGTGCGGTGCACACTGAGACACATTAGAGCGAACACGTTGGAAGGTGCAGTGCGGTGCGGTGCACACCGAGACACATTAGAGCGAACACGTTGGAAGGTGCAGTGCGGTGCGGTGCACACCGAGACACATTAGAGCGAACATGTTGGAAGGTGCAGTGCGGTGCGGTGCACACCGAGACACATTAGAGCGAACATGTTGGAAGGTGCAGTGCGGTGCGGTGCACACCGAGACACATTAGAGCGAACATGTTGGAAGGTGCAGTGCGGTGCGGTGCACACCGAGACACATTAGAGTGAACACGTTGGAAGGATAATGAGCTACAACGACAGTGGCCTGCAAAGGAGCAAAAGAGAATGGTGCTTTGCGCATAAAGACTCAGCCAGGCTGAAGGCTGTTCTTGGTTGTCAGCTTGACCACATCTAGGATGAATTAAAACCCCCAATAGAGGGCGCACCTGTGAGGGATTGCTGCCTGATTTGAAGTGTGAAAACACAACTTTAACCCAGCCTTCTGCAGGAAGCTCATTCTTTGGAAGAAGGAGGCTTTTGCTCTTTTCCTGCTTGCTCTCACCTTGCGAGCAAGTCTGTTCCTCACAGCCAGTCTCTCAGGCTGAGCAACTGCTGGATTCTTGGATTTCCCGTTCATAGCCAGATAGCCGACTGGATTCGGTAGACCACAGACCGGGGGTGGGGGAGGGGAGAGATGTTCACTCTATAAGTTTTGTTCCTCTAGAGAACCCCCAAAATATAAACAGACTAACAACCAACTTTTTGTTAGCAACAAGAGAGGCCGGAAAGCAATAGAAGGATGTTTTCAAAAGTCCTAAAGGTTAAAAAAAAAAAAAATCAACTGAAGCTAGATTTCATCCAAGCAAGACTTATAAAAGAGGAGGAAAAAGCTGGGATTCCAGGATCAAGAAGAACTGAAGGCATTTGCTGCTAACAGATTTAGCTTACAAGTAATAATCTGCTATTATTCTCTTCCTTGCATTGTCTTATGTTGGCTGAGTCAGCTGTTTGTGAAACCTCCAAAGTTTGAGCCTCAGGAGCTATTCAGGATAGCATCTCCTTATATAACCCTGTATATTTTTTCTCAAGATGCATTTTGTTTCATAATCTTTGTAAAGAAAAATCTGTCCTGTAACATTTCCTGGGGAAACGTGAACACTGTGTATTCGCTCCAGTGAGGATGCCGATAGCAGAGCACCAGGATTGCCGCCAAGCCGGGCGTGCAAAGCGAGGGTTTTATTGAGTCTACGTATTGGGGTGTGCACGGGTAAGGTTCGCTAAGTGGAACGTGGAGACACAAAACAGCTGCATTGTGTGAAGCTCCACACGGGACTGTGGGACTGTGGACTGTGGGAGAGCTGCGTCACCGTAGTCCACTTTCACTTCAGTGCCCACTTCCTGGGCTGTAGGCGCTCCCAAGATGATTTGTGGTTGTTGGGGCCAGGACGAGGTAACGGCTGAAACCCCAACCTGGGACCCTCTTCTTCTCCTTCCATCAGGGATGGTCAATCACTCATCACCACAGAGCTGGCCGTTCTGCTTATTTCATGGCTATTGGCCCAGGGTTGTTTGAACTCTAAGATGTCAGTGGGATGGCCATATCATGTTTGGAGAAGAAGGCCACATAGTGAAACCAAACCACAGTGCAGACACAGTTCTTTATTGTTTACTTGAAAATTTGGGGCTTAGACATTTAAAATCCCAAATTCTTCTAATTCTTAAAAGGTCATACAGAATATCCCTCATGAAGTGTGTATGGAACAGCACCCTAAAACCCAATGCGTAAATACATCTCCAAGAAAATATATGCAGATTCATACTGAGTTGTAGTGATAGCTGTATAAAATTATGCTATTTCGGCTGATTTAAATAGAAATGACCTGGGAAATAAAATAATGAGATCATTACAGACCAGAATATTCAGGCGCTTCTCAGTTCTAAGAAAAACAATCTGTAAAGATTTAACCATACACAGATTCAAACTTACAAGACCACCTTTGGGTGTAAATCTCTAACCAAGACACAGCTCTTGCCTCTAGAGAAGAAAAGATGGTTTGTTCTTAATCCAAATGTGGGTGACCATGGTCTAGGAGTAGAGATTCACGTTAGCCCAAATGCCATGTCTCACCACAGTAGTAGTTACATGGAAGACAAAGACAGTCATAAATCAAGGCATTTGCCAAACACGGTGATGGAGAATCGTAGGCATGGGCTATGGCAAAGCGGGGAAGCCGGTTACAAGTGTTAGATGTGTCATTCTTAGTCTATGGATGGTGAAAGCTGGTGGTTTGCTAATGGTTTTGTTAGCCACAAGGATGTTAGGTCAGACATGGACGTGGGCAGTACATGCTTTTAGAAGGACTGAAAATAGCCCAGGGACCTCGCTCCCGGCCTGTGACCTCTCACTCTATAACCAGTGAGTTTGCTTACTCAGCATTGTAGCATCCTTAGCAGAGGCGAGTCTTTTTTATTTCTTGGGATTTGAGTTCAACTAAGCACAATGAGTTTTTAATCATTCCCCGGGTCACTTCCAGGAGCTAAGAGGGTATATCCGTTTTCTAACTTCTTTCTTTCTTTCTTTCCTTCTTTTTCTTTCTTTCTTTCTTCCCTTTCTTTCTTTCCCCTCCCTTCCTTTGTTCCCTTCTTTCTTTGCAGTTTTTGTGGTTTTATTTAAGCACAAATAACACACACACACACACACACACACACACACACACACACACACACGCCATCACTCATTTTCTTCGCTGCATAGCGTGACATTGGGATTGGTGGCTCTGATGGCAGCTGTGCCGCTCTTTCCTTGGGGATGTTCAAGTTTATTTTTCTGTTTTTTTTTTTGACTTCAAGGTTTCTGGTTCAGTTTCACAAAGTTGCTTTTAGACATGAAACCCCAAAACTCCTTTGAACTTTCTGTCTTCACCAGCTCTGAAGGATCACTAATTGTTTTTCTAAATTAAAAAAAATTTTTCTTTTAGAATCTCATACTTGTATACCGTGTGCCTTGATTACACTCATACACACCCCGCCCCCCCAAGTCCTCACAGCCATGAATCACCTTCCCATTTGGACACTTGGGGTTCAGAAACAATAGATACTATTATAATTTTCACATCTATGTGAAATAGCTAAACACTTTGAATTAAGCCATTGGCACCGTGTCAGAGATATAGTCTGGTGTGGAGCCAGGATTAAAGTAAGGTCCTGGCTCGCGCAACGCACAGGTACACCCCACACCGCACCGGAGCCTGAGTGGGAGCCCCTGGGCACAGGGAGAGAAGCAGAGAGGAACGTGACACCGATGAAAGAGAGACCTTACTTTCAGGGGTCCGCAGGGAGGAACAGAAGAAAGTCTGGTTGCTTCGTGTGCCTGCAGCTCATTGCTTTCCCTTTTCTCTGCCTTAGGCAGAGAACAGAAATTAAATCATTCCATTTTTTTTGCACTTGAGTGTATTTAAGAGCAAATACCATTTAATTTGAAAAAAAAAATCACACCTTTGTAAGTGAAGTCTAAATTTATGTCTGTCTTTTGTCCACTTCAGATAAAATAGTCAAGATAAAGCTTGGACATCTATTGACATTGCTGCAGCCGCCTTGCACTGTAGGAAAGAACATGCAGACTTCAGACCTTCCTCTACAGGGTACGTCAGGAGGGGTACCGCGGCAGAGCCGGGTCTCGGGGGTCGGTGACGTCAGCGGTAACTATGGTTTCCTATTTTGGCTCACCATTTGAAGGGATATTTTATTTACTTAAAGAAGAGATCAGATCAGTTATTTAAAAAAATAAAAAAAAATAAAAAAATGTATTCATTGAATTTGAAATCAAAGTCTGTCAAACCAATTTTATTTTATTTAATTTTTTTAAAAAGGAAGAGATCAGTCCTATCTTAGGCAACTTTGTTCACTTACAGTTTTATCTTCATTTAGACCCGAAAGTTCAGTAACTTTCCAGTGTTTGGGGATTTCTAGAGAATCAAAGAAAGTTTAAAATGTAAACATCCTTAAGACAAACATACCAGTTTTATACTATCTTCTCACTCAGAAAAACAACAGAAAGGCCATTGATTGACAGCAAATTAAAAGGGAAGTAATCCAGTTTAGCCTTTTACTTTTTGTGTTGTGATTTCCACTAGATATTATCATCCATTTGGCAAGTAAACTGAGACTTGACTGACTGTTGGGAGGAGGGACACAGAAGCCACGCCCCCAGGCTCCTTGGCACTGGGCTGCTTTCCCTGACCCTCCTCGTGAGGACTGCACAGGAGACAGAAATGTGTCTTTACATTCCTTTACCCTTCCCTCAGGCCTCCAGTTCCTATAGGGACCACTGGGGGGTCCTACCCAGGGCTGAATGCAGTCTTTAGAATAATTGCCCACACCTGGGAAATTGCCAGGCCCAAAGCCTTTTTCAACCAATGAGGGACAGCGTCCTGTCGTTCTCTACACTGATAGGCTGACGCAACCTTTCCCTTCTCACGTTCAGACAGAATCTCCATAGATGAAGCTACCCTTGCTCTTCGCCCTCTTGCCTCTTCCTGCTAGCCTTGCCTCTTTCCCCCACCCCCTCTTTCTAAGTTAATCCCTTACTCTCCAACCTTCCGGAAAATGCTGATCAGTTGAATTGAGTTTTGAAAACTCCGGCAGGTGAGTCTGAATTCTCTCTCTCTCTCTCTTTTTTATCTTTCCCCGAAGTCTGGGGGCCTTTGGAGACCCCTGCTCTGCGTGTGGGGAACTATGATAATGCCAGGGGGTTCTTTTTTTTTTTTTTTTTTTGCAAATCTGTGTTGGGTCAAGTTACTGTTTAGATAACATACTTTTAAAAAGTGACTAGTGACATAAGTTTCATCTTCCTGGTTTATATGCAAAAGAAAACCCGTGTGGCCCCGCGTGCGCCGACGACTTTTAGGTACCACTCTGAATACGGACTAGAAGATAAATATTTCCAAAAGGTACGTCCGATAAAGAACGCTATGGGATGTATACAGAGAAGCCTCATGACTGAATAGGAGGAGAACGCATGACTGACCACAAAATGGGACAGACCCTTCCATAGGCACCTCACCAAAGATGATACGCATAGGATAGATAAGGCATAAGCCAGGCCAGTAACGTAATCATGGAGCTGCAGATAGAAACAGTAAATATAGCTTTCTGGGTATGGGCCAGCAGGGGGCGCCGTCATGGGTGTTGACATTCGGTGAGAGGAGACCCAGAGTCAGGCCATCTACCTGCGGCTGTTAGTCAAGCTGTACGGGCTTCTGGCCAGATGAACCAACTCCACCATCGTCCAGGTTGTGGTGGAAAGATTACGTATGAGTCTCACTAATTGGCCACCTCTGTCTCTGTCCCTGATGATCCAAAAGACAAAGTTTCCCAGCTGAGACAACGAAACAGCTGTGGTTGTGGGGACGGTCACAGATGACGCACAGATTCTGGAAGTGCCCAAGCTGAATGTGTGTGCTGTAGGTGAACAGCTGTGCCGGATGTCGGCTCCTCAAGGCTGGGGACTATATCATCACCTTCATCCAGCTGGCCCTGGGATCTCCCAAGGGCTGTAGCACCATGCTCCTGTCTGGTCCTTGAAAGGGCCAAGAGGTGTATTTTGAGAAGGCCCTGGAAACCCCACACAGCCATACTAAACCCTATGTCCACTCCAAGGACTCAAAATTCTAGCATGCTAGATGTCTAAGGGCCAGCCATGGTTACAAAACCCAACCCTGCATCTTACTATTATTAAAAAAGTCTTTGGCTGGGCATGGTGGCGCACACCTTTAATCCCAGCACTTGGTAGGCAGAGGCAGGCGGATCGCTGAGAGTTCAAGGCCAGCCTGGTCTACAAGGCAAGTCCAAGACAGCCAAGGCTACACAGAGAAACCTTGTCTTGAAAAAAAATTCTTTGAATTTTGAACAAATAAACAATGAATATACTACACATTTATCATAATGGCCAAAGTCAGACATTGACAGCGTAAAAGCTGGTGAGACGATAAACAATAAGGAGTTCATCAGTTGATTAGGAAATAAAAATGGCTCAGTCACACTGGGAGACATCAGAAGTTTCTTAGAAAACAGAACATAACACTTACAACCCTGCAGTCATACACTTTGGTATTTACCTATCGGAGTTCCAAACATAAGTCGATGGAAAAACCTGCACACGTGTGCTGTAACAGCCTTGTTTATAATTGCAAAATATTGGAAGCCACAGGAGGATCCCTTCAGTAGATAAACACATAAAGCAACTTGCACATCCACACAAGGGAAGATTACCCAAAACTAAGGAGAGAAGTGCTATCACTCATGCCATGAACAAGGGGAAGAACCTAGGCTGAACTAATAGGCAGGAAGAAGCAGATCCAAAGAGACTTGAGACCATGACTGCACGTGGACAAGGCAGAGCTTCAGAGAGAGCCAGCATCTCAGGTGCAGGGGTGAGAGGGCGAGAGAAGGGTGGATAAACAGCCTGGGCACAGGGGAAACGTGCGTGAGTGTGTGTGTGTGTGTGTGTGTGTGTGTGTGCGTGTGTGTGTGTGTGTGTGTGTGCGTGTGTGTGTGTGTCTGTGCACTGTAATGGACACAGTTGTCATATACTTGTTCACACTCATAAAATGCACAACGTGAGTGGCCACCTGAGTGTGACTAGAGGACTGAATAATTGTGATGCATCGGCGTAGATTCACATTGTATGGAATACACTTCTCTTAACCGTGGATACAGATAATGAATGGGGCGGGCTGTGCAGGTACGGTGGAAGGATCCGTGTCAGATTCCACATTTTCTTCTCATTTTCATTGTGAACTTAAAACTGCTCTCAAAAATATAAAATCGTTGTTAAACGAGAACCCTAGGTGTGCAACCCAGGTGTGCAACCCAGGTGTGCAACCCAGGTGTGCCCACAGAACAATAGTGATTTTAACATCCACCTTGTTAAGGTGACAAATGGCCTTCAGGGTTCAAGCATGATTGTTAACTCAATGGGTCTTAGAGGCACCGTGCTAACAAGTCCTGGGCACATCTGTGTGCATTTCCTAGTGAGGTTAACGGAAGTGGGAAGATCTAAATCTAAGCAGCACCGTTTCATGGGCTGGAGTTGCAGACAGTAACAAAAGGCGAAGGGGAGCTGATCAGTATTTATCTGCGCTGGCTGGTTGTGTGTGTCAACTTGACACAAGCTAGAGTCCTCAGAGAGGAAGGAGCCCCAGCTGAGGAAATGCCTCCATGAGACCCAGCTGTAAGGCATTTTCTCAATTAGGGATCAATGGAAAGGGGTGGCGCATGCCTTTAATCCCAGCACTAGGGAGGCAGAGGCAGGCGCATCGCTGTGAGTTCAAGGCCAGCCTGGTCTGCAAAGTGAGTCCACGACAGCCAAGGCTACACAGAGAAACCCTGTCTCAGAAAAAAAAAAAGATAGTGGGATTGGTAATGGTTTCTATTGTAAAAGTTAAACTGTGTACAGTTTTTAAGATTAACCAGAAAGCGGGGGAGATGTAGAGGAATTTTTACTCAGAACATGGCTGCTCTGGCAAGAGAGCACGAAAGACTTTCTAGGGCTGTGTGATGGGCTGGAACACAGACACGCTGGGTGGTGGCGTCGGCGTCGGCGGTGTCGGCGTGCGCCTCTAATCCCAGGAGACCGAGGCAATCAGTTCGCTTGAGTCAGTGAGTCGAGAGGCACTGCAGTGGACTTGAGTTCTTGGCAGTACACTTCATGGAATTCCGCGACAGTTTTGCTGGGGGATGTTTTGCAGAGAGAGAGGCTGAAGAGCTAACAAACTCGACACAGGAAAAGACAGAACAAGCCAGGCAATGAGAAGGGAGCCAGACGCCTGGAACAGATTGCTAGAAAAGCCTCTTCCTGATGAGGTCCAGGTGCAGCCGCTGGCACTCACCCTGGAAGCAGAGGATGCGGTCTTCCTTGAGTGCCGTCTTCACGAGCTGTTGGTAGGATTGCTTGAAGAGGCTCTCAGCGGGGCTCATGGGGTCCAAGGGGTCGGTGGTGATGATGGCGTCCTAGGCATCTTGGTTCTGTTTCATGAACTCAAAGCCCTCATCCACACGGAGGGTTAGCTTTGAACTGGAGTAGCCGTTGGCCATGCCAGGCAGGAACTTCTTAGAGACTTCGATGACATCCTCACCGATCTCGCACCGGACCACAGACTGCACAGAGGGGTGCTTCACCACTTTCCACAGGATGCCCCCATCTCTACTGCCGAAGATCCAGGACCTTCTGAGGGTTGGGGTGGCTGCAGAGCAGCAGGTTGGCCATCATCTTCTGGAAGGAGAACTCATCCCTCTCAGTACACTGCATGACACCATCCAGAACCAGCATGTTGCCATAGGTTTTATACAGGATCAAGAGGATGGCTTGGTACTGCGAGCCAGGCTGCAGGTCTCATGGAATCAGCCCTCTGGGATGGCAGCAGACGGGGTCTAGCTGGACCACCGGGCTGGCCTCCATTGTGGCCAGCAAGCAGGCCCAGCCGGGGGCTGCAGGCCGCTGGGAGCCTCGGCACAGCCCAGCTCTGCCTGCTGCCCACACCGCACACAACCTAACCTATTCTGGGACCAGGCCTCGATCAACCCATTTCTTTAATTTTTGCATTAAATATTCTACTGGACATGCATAGGATACCCTGGTTTTGTTTATGCACTAAAAAAAATACACTCAGATATTTTCCAAAAGGAAGTGAAAGATGGCTAATAGGGATAGCTAAGTAAGCATCACTCAAATGGTCAAAAGACAAGAAGTGTGAAAAGATATTAATAAATTGTCTCAAAAAACTCCACAAAGCGTAAAGGTCTGTCAGGGGGCACCAGCACTGAGCAGAGAGCTCGTGGTATGCCGGTTTCTGTTCTAAACTGCTGACATCTCAGAACCACGCCCTGTTCCTAGTGAGGACTTAGGCACAGAGCCGTGCAGCAAACCCACTGGCCTGGTTGTACAGCTTGTTGTCCTAGCCAGCTGCTCTGTTCTGTCTGTGTGTCTAAGTTAGAGCGTTATTGCTGTGAAGAGACACCATGACTAAGGCAGCTCTTTTTTTCTTTTCTCCCTTATTTGCTTATTTATTTATTTAGTCTCTTCACAGCCTGATTCCAGCCCCTCCCCCCTCCTCTCTTCCCAGCCCCCACCCTCATGCCCTCCTCCTCATATTTCTCTCTCTCCTCAGGGAAGGGGAGGCCCCCAAGGGGTACCAACTCACCCTGGTACCTCAAGTCTCACCAGGAATAAATGCATCCTCTCCCACTGACGTCTGACAAGACAGCCCGGCTACGGGAAAGGGATCCAAAGGCAGGCACCAGAGTCAGAGACAGCCCCTACTTTCATCGTTAGGGGACCCATATGACAACCAAGCTGCACATCTGCTACATATGTACAGGGGCTAGGTCCATCCTGTGCACGCTCTTTGGTTGGTGGTTCAGTCTCTGTGAGCCCTGGTGGACCCAGCTTAGTTTATACTGTAGGTCTTCTTGTGGTGTCCTTGGCCCCTTTCCACTCTTCCACAAGACCCCTCGAGCTTAGTCTATTGATTGGCTGTGAGTTTCTGTGTCTGTTTCCATCAGCTGCTGGAAGAAGCTTCTCAGAAGACAGTTATGCTAGGCTCCTGTCTGTACGTATAGCAGAGTGTCATTCCTAGTGTCAGGGGTTGGCCCTCTCCCATGGGCTGGGTCTCAAGTTGGGCCAGTCACTGGTTTGCCATCCCCTCAGTTTCTGCTCCATCTTTATCCCTACATTTCTTATAGGCAAGGCAAATCTTGGGTTGAAGGATTTTTTGGGGGGTGGGTGGGTTGGTGTCCCCCCCTTCTTTGGTTGAGGGCCATCTAGTTGTTTCCAGTTTCTGGCTATTATGAACAATGTGGACCCTACTTCATGAGCTTAGGAAATCTTTCCATCTTCTGATGCCTTCTTCAATTTCTTTCTTGAAGCTCTTTGTCATACAAGTCTTTCACTTCCTTGGTTAGAGTTACACCAAGATTTTTTATATCATTTGTGGCTATTGAGAATGATGTTGTTTCTTTAATTTCTTTAAAAAAAAAGCAGTTTGTTTATTTTATTTTATTTGCATTGGTGTTTTGGCTGCATACATGTCTGTGTGACAGTGTTGCATCCCCTGGAACAGTCATTATAGACAGTTGTGAGCTGCCATTTGGGTGCTGAGAATTGACCCTGGGACTCTGGAAGAACAATTAGTGCTTCTTAACTGCTGAGCCACCTCTCCAGCCCCCGTAATTTCTTTTTCAGCCCATTTATTGTTTGTATACAGGAGGGCTACTGATTTTTTTTTTTTAGTCAATTTTTTATCCTGCTACTTTGCTGAAAGTGTTTATCAGCTGTAGGAGTTCTCTGGTAGAATT
This sequence comes from Acomys minous, assembly GCF_964271855.1. Taxonomy (NCBI): domain Eukaryota; kingdom Metazoa; phylum Chordata; class Mammalia; order Rodentia; family Muridae; genus Acomys; species Acomys minous. The sequence goes on along the minus strand of NC_140486.1, from coordinate 126,818,385 downwards.
TTTGGGGTCACATATGTATACTATCATATCATCTGCAAATAGTGATACTTTGACCTCTTCCTTTCCTCTTTGTATCCCCTTGATCTCCTTTAGTTGTCTTATTGCTCTAGCTAAAACTTCAAGTACTATAATGAAGAGAGATGGAGAGAGTGGGCAGCCTTGCCTTGTCCCTGATTTTAGTGAAATTGCCTTAAATTTTTCTCCATTTAACTTGATGTTGGCTATTGGCTTGCTGTATGTCACCTTTATTGTGTTTAGGTGTGTGTCTTGTATCCCTGATCTAAGATTTTTTTTTCATTCCAAAGATTTTTTTTTATTTTTAAACTCATTGAAAGAAATAAAATTATATTAAAAAAATTAGCTCATCTCACAAACTGAAAGCCAGGAAAAAAAAAAAAAGCAACTTAGCACTTTTCCCTGACAGATCTGATTAACTGTAGAATAGAGTCTTCCCTTGCCTTTCACACAAACAGGTGTCTTTCCTGTTTGCAAGGCATCAGAAGCACGCTAGGAGCTCCATGGTGTCTCAGGAACGAAGCCTCAGCCCTGATCTAAGATTTTCAACCTGAAGGAGTGTTGGATTTTGTCAAAGGCTTTATGACTAAGGCAACTTTTAAAGGAATAAATTTAATCGGGGCTGGCTTACAGTTCAGAGGTTCAGCCGCCCATGATCATCATGGTGGGAACCGCGGTGACACACTGGCAGACAGGGGGCTGGAGAGGGAGCTCCGATTTCTACGTCAGCAGGCTTTGAGACCTCAGAGCCATCCCCTGGTGACACACTTCCTTCCAACAAAGCCACACCTACTTCAACAAGGCCACCCCTTCGAATAGTGTCACTTCCTATAGGCCTATGGGAGCCACTTTTATTCAAACCATTGCACAGTGGTTTTGAAAATAAAGCAAATGATAGTAAAGACTACAAATTGTAATCGTGCGGGTGGATAAGCTTGTACAGTGACGTAATAGACGACAAATTGTAATTGTGCGGGTGGATAAGCTTGTACAGTGACGTAATAGACGACAAATTGTAACCGTGTGGGTGGATAAGCTTGTACAGTGACTTAATAGATATCAGATGGGCTTGGGCTCCAAAGTCAACTTTGATCCCTACAACTCAGTTTCAGTATTTTCTCAGTAAGCCTGATTTCTACTTGATGCCTTTTATACATTTTGATGTGAATTATTATTTTGTATTATATTGTACTCTGACAATAATTTGCAATTTTTCTTTAGGTTTCTAATCTATAACTATGGCAGCTCCCAAGTCACCTTTGATCGATAAGTTGGGTGTAATATCTTCCAGTTATCATGAAAATCTCTTGAGGTCTAATTCTGAAAGTGAAAACAGAAAGAAGAGTAAAAAACCAAAGTAAGTTTTGGATTTTATGCATCTTATGTGGGTGTTCCAATTCATTATAGATAATTTAAAAAAAATTGTGAAATTATAAAAGAACAACTGCAACTTTGTAACTGGAGATAAAAAATGTAAAAGTTTAATATTTTTAATTAGTTTCATATATCATGTTATCATATATTGCAGAAAGTTGTGAATTATACATATTTTATTTGAAAAGATATTTTTATGTTTTTGTATAATTTAGAGTGCTACTGGATTCATGAAATACATGAGCAGAAACTTTTAATAATGGCTATTTTTAGTCTTTTGATTTTAAATTTAGACATAATGCTTTCCCATTTTTAAATTAGTGGGATAAAATTTCTAAAATGAATGCAAGTGCAGCTCAAGAGGGCTGTTGCAAAGGCTTTACAATCACAAGAAGTATAATTTTCCTGTGTTGACATAGTTTTATTTAGTTCTGGTTCCGGTTTTGTTTTTAACATCATACTAATCTGTATAAAAATGAGGGGATGTGGGGAAAAGTTATTAATAACTTTTATTATGCATAACAATAAAGATGCAACTCATAACATAGAATCTAAGACGGAAGCTTTACTGCCACTTCTGAAAATGCCTCAATATATTTAATATTGTGTCGATATGTCAGACAAAGAAGTGAGAATGACTGGTCTAAACTGTCAAAGACATTAGAAATGAGCGCAAATGTTGACTGGGTAGTTCTGGCAGAGGAGAAATAATTTGTCTTTAGATTTCTATAGCAGGACTGGTTTGATCTAAAATTGCAAGTTTTCAGTGCTTAATATAGGAATGGTCAAATTAATGAAGTGAGTGTAACAGTGCAATATATTGGCAATATTTGTAAGAAAAAATTTCCTTTTTGGCATACTTAAAGGAGTTTCACAAAGAAGCAGATATTTCTAACTTGTTATTATGTGTCTCATAGCATGTCTAGTTTATTGGTGACTGTAAATTAACTTCCGGTAACTTAAGGTCTCAAATACGTACTTGGTACAAATTCTGCTTATCTGATACAGTTTGAAGCAGCCGTTCTTCAACATTTTCTTTTTAGATTTCAGATCCTCTCTGTAGTCTGATCAGATCACAGATCCGTGTCTCGCCTGACTCTGTCCCCAGCACATTTGGAAAGTCACTAAACTTCTCAGTTGCAGGAGCAAGCACATTGCATGTCTCATTATTCCCTTTCACTCTTATCAAATGACGTTGTCAGGCTCACAGAAACATAGGGTAATGGGGTTTATGCTTTCGCTCCATGGTGGAGCATTTACTTTACAAGGGATACTGTAGCTGATGTTTGCTACTTTGTGGGTTCCACGCCTCTCCATCCTTATTCCATCCTTCCCACCTCCCAGCACTACGTAGGAGAGAAAGAAGGATGGAAAGGAAAGGGGGGCATTGGTGTTGTTAGGCCACTTCCTGCCGACTAGTGGTGGCGAGTTCCTTGGGGCAAGTTTGATCATAGCCATCAGGATATTCAATTTCTTCTCATCTGTCTATTCATGGCCACTCAACAAACCACAACAACATCATCATTGTCGTCGTTATCATCATCATCGTCATCATCATCATCATCATCATCATCATCATCATCATCAGGAGCAGTAGCGGCAGCCTCTCTCAGGGCTCTAGCATTTATATACCCTCTCAAGAGTCCCCAGAATTCCATATGTCGTACACTTGCAGAAACTATATGCAGCTGGCAAGACCACGCCCCTACTAGAGCCCGAGGCAAATCCTCGTCAGCTGCTGTGGACAATCTGAAGCAGCCCCATATCCCACACCTGGGATTAGAGCGAAAACATATTCCCATAACATTTTTTGTGTTTTTAAAGAAACCAAAAATTCTCACTATGGGATACAATTTGAAATTATAATATAACAGCAAAAATGATAATTCGAGAATTACTCGGGTGAGTGACAATTGTTATGGCCATTTCCTACTGAGCTTGTGGTACTCAGTGGTCACTGTTGGCAAGCACTGCTAACTGCTTCTGTCCTAGACCCATTTTCTCATGGCTCATATTAACAGAATTTTTAGTATGGCACACAGTGAAGTGTTAACGCACACGCATTTTCCAGATCCCCTTGCTACTAACATGACCATGGGTATGACCCCTTTAAGTTCCGTGTTAGAAGGAATATTGTTACAGTTTAATTTTGGCTCATCTACAGGGAGAAGTACGCCTTCCTGGTCTTTGTTGTTTCCTTCTAGCGGGGATTGGGAAGTGGCTGCAGCAGCTGGAGCAGACACTTAAGCCACAAAATGGAAGGTTTATGTTGAGGACAACAAAGTTCCAAGAAAACAGTGTGCGCCTCCTCTGCAGACATGCCATCCTAGACTTCACGTCTTGGCTCTTCTACCTATAAAAGAAATGTCTGTCTTGATTACAATAATTTTGGCATTTATAGCACTTGAAATCATTTTCTGCCTTCAGTATGTTTCTAAGAAAGTTCATGACATTAATTTCTCTGTAACTAAGCTACAAGCAATGTCTCCAGCCTTGGTTGCCACATTGTCTCTATTCTCTTTCCAGATGACTCGTTGGTCGCTCAGCTGACTAATATGTTCACTTTTGGGCTTTGAACCAGTTGTTAGCAGAGAAGATTTACCTCTTACAGCCATTTTCCTGGGTTTTTACGTGTCCAAATATATAAGAAAAAGATGTTCATACACATTACTGACAAATAGTACACTCTGACTTACCCCACTTCATAACACCCTTGACCTGAACTGAACTTTCTACTTTGGATTGACTAAGTTTTAGCATTCTCTGGGACAATTCCTTCTGACAGAGAGAAAATTAAAAATCCTCCTGTTTTACTGCATTTTCTCCTTGGTTATAATTGCCATTATGCATAAGCTTATTCTTGAGAAGGGAGTGTTCAGAAAAATCACCATATATTCAATAGAAAAGTCACATGTACTTAGTATTTAAATTTTGCTTTAATTGATATACACATTTCATGTTGTGATAATTTTATACTTGTGAAGAACATGCAATGTTCAGATGTGAATGCTCAGCATGTTTTGTGCAGGGAACCCTTAAGTTCTTCAGGATGTTTTTGAGACATGTAATACTTTTTAAAGCTACCTTCCTCTTACTATTCTATAAAACATTAGAGTTTACTATTCCCATCTTTGTGTTGATTGGTACCTGATGACATCGTTCTGCATCTCATCTCCTTTCTCCAATTATAGACTTTATGATCACTAGTCTACTCTTGAATTTGAGGAGACACACCATGTTAGCTTCTACATGACTGAGAATATGTTAGAGTATGTTACTGTGTCTGGATCTTATTCTAATTAGCATCATGTGGCTGGAAGTGGCAGGAAGCCATTCCTTTGATGGCAGAATGACTCTCCTCTCTGTGCACACACCACATTTTAAAAAAATCCACTTAGTCTGTAGTGGGTCTTCCGTTGGCTGCTGGAGCTGGCAGGTCATCTGATAGTTCCATTTTTAGGTTAGTTGTTTTTTTTCTTCATTTGTCTTTAAGAATATTGACACCAATTTCAGTAATATGACCATTCTAGTTTCTCCTCTCACCCACAGTGAAGAGTATACTTTTCTCTATATTTCACTAATTTTTGCCCCCCCCCACAACATAGCCTTTTTGCCAGGGTAAAGTGGCCTACGACTATAATTGGGCTTCCTACCTCCCTATTAGTGATCCCGAGAAGTCGTTTTTCAAATTTGTTGGCTATATATGTTTCTTTATTTCTTAAAAATTAAATCTCAGCCAGGCGTGGTAGCACTCGGGAGGCAGAGGCAGGTGGATCGCTGTGAGTTCAAGGCCAGCCTGGTCTACAAAGTGAGCCCAGGACAGCCAAGGCTACACAGAGAAACCCTGTCTCAAAAAACCAAACCAAACCAAACCAAACCAAACCAAAACAACCCCTCACCCAAAACCCCAAACAAGAAAACCTCTGTCCAGATCATCTCTCCATTTTACTTTCGTGTTATTCATTTTACTATTGTCGACTGTGTTCCTCACACATTGTCCATATCTGTCCTGGTCAAGTGAATCTTCTGTGAACGTCTCCCCCCTTTCTTCCCGCTCCTCCTCAGCTTTTAATTCTTCTCTTTGCTGTTCCAACTTGTGATCCTTGTGTCTTCTGCTTTTGCCGGTCATGCTGTTCACAGCGGCGTTCTTCTGTGCTTCCTCCTTGCATTCCATAGTTGAAACTCTTGCATTTAGTTCTTTGATCTATTTTGATTTTAGTTTTATGTTTGGGGTCTAACTACTTTTATCTCTGGCAGATGGGGGTCCAGTTTTTCCCAGTACCATTTATGGGAGAATCTGTCCTTCTTTCAATAAAATGGCATCTGCTCAAAGTCCTTCAGCATTTCTTTGTGCAGGGAACCCTTGAACCGTTCAAAATATTTTTGAAATACTTAACAACTTTTATGTCTATACTCACCTTATTGTTCTGTTGCAGTAGAATAGAGCTAAATGCAATAGCATCAAAGATGCCATGTTCTTGGCATCTTTGTGAAAAATCAATTGGCTGTAAGCAGATAAATATATTTCGAGTTTTTCTGTCCTGTGAATATGCGTGTTAGGAGATTTGGAAAGTCATATGGGTATGAATCTGTTAGTCATATAATTTCACTTGCAATGAATAATGGGAGATATGAAAAGGATGAAATACATGGCACCTTTTCTTTTAAAATCAATGTATTTTTTATACACATGTATAGTGTGTTTAGGTGCTGCCTACCCCCTTTCCTTCCCTTCAGTCCCTTTTCTATCCACACTTCCTGGGCTTTTTGCTGAATATCCTTTCTTATGCAAAACATTTCAAGCAAAGTTTGTCTTTGGTTTTTTAAGTACATGGATTCAAATATTGTCCCTTTGTGTAACTAAGTCGCTTTGAGATTAATAATTACATTCAGGATAGATGACATTAAACATCAGAAGTTTGATTGTATTAAAGTGTGCACCTCAGGGACAACCTTGAGGACCCCTACACTGTCTCAGAAGAGAAAGTTTGTAAATTCAAGGGCAAGCATTTAGAAAGGGAAGTATTTTGAATTTTCTTTCAAATGACTTTCGCTCAGAATTCAGTATTATTAACAACCTTTTTCTCTTCCCACGTCCATTTATGAAGTTGGAGAATCTTTCATTTTCAAAGCTTAGCAGACTATTTGCCTTATTAAGGCTGCGTTATGAGTTTAAAGTCTAAAAAAAAATACCAAAACGGAATTAGAGACTACATCAAATTGCAGATTTTAGAGATGAGGATGTGGTCTCTTTAATGCCCGTGGGATATGCACACAAGTGCAGGATGAGAGGCCATCTCCAGTGTCTGACCTCAAAGCTCAGGCCCAAGGTCAAGTCAGGTGCCATCAGTTCAGAGGAGTGCTGTGATCACAGAGTAAACACTGTGCACTCCCACGTCATAGGTTGCTGCTTTTCCTCTTCAGCCTAGTGAATTTTTCCCAGAGTTCCTGCTGTGTGTTTACACGCATCACGGCTTCATCGAGGGGCAGGCAGAGTTCTTTCACTCTTTGGGCACTTTCTGAGTTGTAGGAGAAGTGATATTAATTATAATTTGAAATTGCTATGTGTTTCAATTCAATTTTTTTTACTTGCTGTGTCAAATTTATATATAAAAAGACTAATCAGTATTTAAAGTTCTTGTTTCTTTTTTCATGTATTGATGAACACCCTGACAAATATATTTTTAAAAGTTCTATAATGAAATTACTCTCATGATGACTTCATCAACTCTTTAATGAATTCTAATGTCTTTTGGTCTTCAGTATTGACATTTCTAAATATATGTACCGTTTAAGAATTGTCTTCTTCCTTAATTTATTTTTTGTTATCTAGGACTATGAACTTTTTTTTTATGAAATAGGTACATTTTCAAACTATTATAATTGATAATTGAGGATGGAGGTGGTACAATAAGGCTCTATCCAGGCCTGTTTTCTCCACTGAGTACTAAGTGTGTGTTCTCTTCACACACTGGAGGTGCAAGATGACGTTGACAGATACAATCTGAACATCACTGTCTTAGTTCCTTTTCCATTGCTGTGAAGAGACACCGTGACCAAGGAGACTTGTAAAAGAAAACATTTAATTGGGGGGCTTGCTTATGGTTTCAGAGAGTGAGTCCATGACCACCATGGTGGGGGACATGGCCCCAGGCCGGCAGGCAGGCAGACATGGCGCTGGATCAGTGGCTGAGAGCTCACATCTGATCCATAAACAGAAGGCGGAGAGAGGCGGGAGGATTCTGAAACCTCAAAGTCTCCCCACCCATGGCACACCTTCTCCAACAAGGCCACGCCTCCTAATCCTTCCTAAACAGGTGTGAACAACAACTGAAAACTGTGTTTTCCCAGACCGATGGACTCATTAGAATCTAGTTCTGTGGAGAGGCTGCAATGCCGAAGGCCCGAAGGCTGGTCACCTTATCTTGGGTTAGTTCTAGCCTCAGAACAGCCGTTCCTTGCCCAGCTCCATGTCAGAGCAAACATCTTATAACTAATAGATAGAAACCTTCTAGAATCTATTACCTCAGCTGACCACTGGCTTCCACCAACCCCGAAGCTCAGAGCACATCTTGGGCCTATAGAAAGCTTCCTCCATCTCACCACTGATGTATTTTAAATTGGTCCTGATTAATGACTTTCTTTGTTCTGTAAAAACGGTAAAACATTGTGAAATGGCTTTTGTGCTAGAACATGGGATTCCATTCATTGGATTGGATTGAGTCGGCCCGAATTAGACCTAATGAATATTGGCCAGCAGATGCAGAAACACACGGGACAGACACAGGGCTTCAGCATGCCAGGTCACTGGGCATTTCGAGTCATGAATACATTTCTGAGTAAATTCACACTTACTTTGACTTCCACTTGTTAGTTTCCTAGATATCTTTCTGGTTTTTTTTTTCCTTTCCTGGATTTATCCACACATCTCCTCTTGGCAATTTTCTACTTGAAGTCTTAGCTTTAACTACCACTGACACAAAGGAGAAATTAGTTTTTTTAAAAAAAAGATTTATTTATTATGTATACAGTGCTCTGCCTGCATGTACACGTGTAGGCCAGAAGAGGGCATCAGATCACATTACAGATGGTTGTGAGTCACCATGTGGTTGCTGGGAACCCCACTCAGGAACCCTGGAAGAACAGTCAGCGGTCTTAACCTCTGAGCCGTCTCTCTAGCCTACGAGAAACTACGTTTCTACTTGCAGATCTTAATCTACTTTTTAATGCCTGTCTCATGAGTATAGTGTATGCTGTCCCATAGGAAAAAACAAACCAAGTACATCTGCAGTAGCGTAAATAGTCTGCCTAAATTCTTCCCGTCTGGCTTCCATGATGGTCTCTCTCATGTAGGCTAAAACCCTGAGCCTATCTGCGTCCTGGTCCTCTCAACCTCTTTCCCCCATTATCCGCAAAGCCTTTTTGGCTTAACTTTCCAGGTTTTAGCTTGATTTAGTATGGCTCTCGTTGGCTTCTATCCAATTCCTCTGCCCTGCGAGATTATGAACCCAAAGAAGCCGAGAAGGGACTGTGCGTGGACAATCCCTGCTCGGCGTCCTCCTGTCCCTGTCACACCGCAGGTCAAGCAGCAGCCCCCAAGAAAGGCTTTCCCTGAACCTTTGAAGGAGAATAATCGTGTTTTTTTAACTGTCATCCAACACTGAGCTTATGCCAGCAAGCAGGCTGCGTGTTTTGGGTTACCGCTTTTAAAATCCCACGAGATTCTGTCCCCGTTTCACTAGAGGGGACAATACAGCTGGCCTAGACTGGGTCACCCAAGAGCACTAAATTTCTCGTGGTATTTCACTACCTTTCCCTACTATGTCTCCTTCATGTGAAACGTGTGTAAATGTGTAAAGCGCAACGGTTGGAATGAGAGCGGCCCACGCAGGCTCACATATTTGAGCTTTTTTTTTGGCAAGGCTTATGGGTTGCAGCCTTGTAGGAGGAGCTGTGTTCCTTGGGGGCGGGCTTTAGATTTCCAAAGCCCGCACAGTTCTCAGTTAGGTCTTTGTGCCTTGTGCCTGTGGATCAGATGCGAGGGGGCTGAGCTACTGCTCCAGCTCCATGCCTGCCTGCCAGCTGCCGTGTCTGCCACCATGGTGGCCATGGGCCCACCCTCTGAAACTGTGAGCCAGCCCTCATTAAATGCTTCCTGTGTAAGAGTTGCCCTGGTCATGCTGTCTTCACAGCAACAGAGCAGTTATTAGGACCGCGTTTCTTTCTCAGACTCCGAGTCTCCTGAGGTCAGTTCTCCGTCCTCACCTAGCTTCCCTTAGAGCTAGCAAAATGTATTCATCAAGCATTCGTGAGTAAACTGAATCGCAGCTAATATAGTCGGTTTGGATTAGGTATCCACGCAACTGAAAGGGAAAATTTTTAATTAGCATTAAAGCAACCAGAACAGCAGAGCTCTCTAACTCATAAGTGCAGGTCGACAGGAATGCTAGCCCAAGGTCCCAGATGATAAGTCACAAAGAATGCGGAGATAGGAGACAAAGGCCTATTGAGTGTTCCAGGGACCAGCTGGCCGTAAAAGATAGGGAGGATACACAAGGACAAATTCCTGAGAGAAACAGGTACCGGACATGGTCGAGTGAGTAATGAGCCAAGACCCCTCATCCGATCTTATGGTGTCTGCTTAATCCCCCCCTTGAGGCCTGCACACAATGTTCCAGGTTTGAGTTTAACCAGATGTGTCGTTAGCTCAGATAAACATCTACCCTCGGGTTCCAAGAAAGACAGGAACCAAGGACTGTTCCCGTATGATTAAGTCTGAGCTTACCTCAGATCTGCCTATGCAATTTGCTGATGTTCAAATGTTTGAAACAACCAATTGTGTGTGGCTGCGCCAAAACTTCTCACTCCCCCCGACCCTTGCCCATATAAACCCCAAACCCCTGGGCTTCTGGGTCGACCCCTCTGTCTCCTGCGTGAGATACGTGTCGACCCGGAGCTCCGCCAATAAACTGCCTCATGTGTTTACAGCAAGACGGTCGTTGTGTGTCTTTGGGTGCTCGCCATCCCGAGGCTTGAGTGAGGGTCTCCCTTCGGGGGTCTTTCAGCAACCAGGGGACTTTAGTATGTTTATTTTCTGTGTAAAATTAAAACGATCGTCTTTGTAGGCTGCCAGTTAAACAAGATTGTACTTTTAGTCCTAGAATAGATTGTGTTTTTCTTCGAGAAATGCTTTGATATTTTGAAGAAACTGGGATGTAGGAAGCTAAATTACATTTTGTTTTCAAATGCCTGTATTATTTTCATCATTTGTTATATGTATACATTACATATAACTAACAGAAGGGTTAATTTGTTCTATTTCCAATGGACAAGAAATTGTTAAAAATGTCTATATTTATTTCCTGTTAAATATTAACACAAGCTGTGGGAGACCATTAAGGCATTCAGTATCTGTACTGAATGTAGGAAATTATTTACTTTGCGTATTCCCAATGGAACATTACAGACCACAACCTATATTGAAAAATAATTGACAAAAATAAGATTATTTGTAAGCTATTCTGAGCACATGAATTGAATTTGATAGCATTTTCATCCCAAAGATTTAAATTTTTTTTCTTTAGAAGTAAATAATCTGAGTTTATGAGAAAGTTGAGGCAAAATGTTTAATTTTTTAAAATAAAATTTAAACCTATATTCAAAACCTTGGGTGGTTTGTATATAGATATATTTGGGAGTGCCTGTGTTTGGTTTTGGGGGATCTGTTTCAAGTTCATTAATACTATTTTATTATGAAGACACACACATTGCAAGCTCCTACAGATAAGTCTGATTGATACTATAAAATGGGCTCAAAGATTTTAAGTTTCAGCTTCTTTTAAATACTGTTATTATTTGCTGTTAAATACATACACTTCAGTGTGATACTTAAGCCTTTTTCCTTTTCATAAAACAATGTACATACTCTACACTTCAGTCAGCATCTATAAAGTAAACACTAAGCAAATTTATATATGTGTATACACACATATGTGTGTATATGCACATGTACACATATATGTATATTTTAGATATGTATATATGATATATTCAAGGCATGGAAGAGTCATCACTTTCAGTTGTATGTTGCCTATTGATTATATGTATCAAGCTCCAGTAGATATTTCCAATCCAGTGCCACAGATATGGCTCTGATTAAAGCAGATGGGTCACAACAAACTAAAAATTATAAACCTGGGAAAAGGCAGGCGGGGGGTGGTAGGGACAAGGGGGAGATAAGAGGGGGCTTTAACAGGCTACCAAGAAGAGACTCGATACCCTATGAGCATATACAGGGGGAGGAGGTCCCCCTCAGTCACAGTCATAGAGGAGGGGAGTAAGGGGAAACTGGGAGGGAGGGAGGAATGGGAGAATACACGAGAGGGGACAACAATTGAGATGTAATATGAACAAATTAATAAAATATTAAAAAATAAAAGAACTTCAACTTTAAAAAAAAGAGGGGGCTTTAAGTGGAGAGAGTGACTAACGTAATGTTCCCATAGGTTGCTACCAAATGTACTGATTAAATACAACCTTCCTTCCCGCATCCACCCTTCAATTCCTCCACTGTTGTAAACTTACGTGAATTAGTATTCTGAGTTCAGCTGAGCTATTTTTAGCGTCCCTTTAATGTGAGAAACGGCATATACAACTTGTGTTTTTGTGACTGGCTTTTTTCACTTCACATGATGCCCTCCAGCTTTTTCTTCCATGTTTGATTGACAGGATTTCATTCTTCCCACGGCTGCATAATTCTCCTTTGTGTATATGTAACATATCATCTTTACTATCTATTGATGGACACTTAGGTTGATTACAGAACTTGGCTACTGAGAATTGTGCTGCCATAAATGTGGACATATAAGCCTCTCTTTGCCACGTTCAGGGTGGAAAAAGGAATAGTTCAACCCACTGGCACCCCTAGTAACCCACTAGGGAAATTTTTGCTTATGATTCCTGCAACTTTAAGTTCTGTTTGCGCTGGGAGCAACCACATGCTGGATTGGCAAAAGCAGTCAAGTGAGCTTCCTGGAGGCAGCACACTCAGTTTTGCAGACCTGATGAATGGGTTTGTTTCTGGTTTTGGCAAAGCCCTAGGGGTTTTGCATCAAGACTACTTATTGTTGCTATACTGCCTTACTATGTCTGTCTCCTATCTCTGTCTCCTGTGCCTGTCTCCTATGCCTGTCTTGTGTGCCTGTCTCGTGTGCCTGTCTCGTGTGCCTGTCTCCTATGCCTGTCTCCTGTGCCTGTTCCTATGCCTGTCTCCTGTGCCTGTCTCCTGTGCCTGTCTCCTGTGCCTGTCTCCTGTGCCTGTCTCCTGTGCCTGCCTCCTGTGCCTGTCTCCTATGCCTGTCTCCTGTGCCTGTCTCCTGTGCCTGTCTCCTGTGCCTGCCTTCTGTGCCTGCCTCCTGTGTCTGTCTCCTGTGCCTGTTTCCTGTGCCTGCCTCCTGTGCCTGCCTCCTGTGCCTGTCTCCTGTGCCTGTCTCCTGTGTCTGTCTCCTGTGCCTGTCTCCTGTGCCTGTCTCCTGTGCCTGTCTCCTGTGCCTGTCTCCTGTGCTTGCCTCCTGTGCCTGCCTCCTGTGCCTGTCTCCTGTGCCTGTCTCCTATGCCTGTCTCCTATGCCTGTCTCCTGTGTCTGTCTCCTATGCCTGTCCCCTGTATCTTTCTACTATGCCTGTCTCCTATGCCTGACATAACACAGTTGGGCATGAGCAGGCCCTCACTGTCTATAGTGTAATATTATTCCTCCTTAGGTGCTTCTCTCTCTCTCTCTCTCTCTCTCTCTCTCTCTCTCTCTCGGGCATATTTCCTACAGATGATTTTATAATTCCTGATAATGGTTCCTGAATTGATCCAGGTAATTTAAGAACCCTCCCGCACTATAGCAAAGACTGCTAGGAGCTCTGAGAAACTCCATCTCAGAATTACACCAAGAAGGAAAACAAGATTGAAACAAATTAATAATCAAGAAAATATATTCCTTCTAGGTTTAATCCAAGGGTAAGGCCCAGGTGTACACTAGGATAAGAAAGATCATATGAATGTAGAAAAAAAATGATTATATGTACAAGACAAAACAGACACCTGTTTCTTAGAAAAACCTTGACATAAAAATCTCTTGCTTTGGACACATAACGTACATTTGAAATAAGAAGAAGATATAAACTTCTGCTTTGAACTCACAATAAATATATAGATAAAACCACTGCTTTAAACTTGCAATAAATAAAAGTATATAGTTAGATATAGTACTAATTAAAGAACTTAGAATCAACAGTCCTACTGTAACTCCTTTTTTATGTAGCAGTTGTATCTATTTTTGAGTGAGGTAATTTTTTTCATAGATAATATAAAAACCCAAGTCAGAAATAAAGCTGCTGTTGGTTGATTGGACTTTTCCTCCATTCACCATCCACCAAATATGTGTCTGTCTGTTAAAGTAACTTTTATTCTCCTTGCAATATTGATGTCTGGGAGGTTTACTGCCTCTGTCTATTAACCTAGGCCTAGTCCTAGAAGTTTCTAGCCTCCATACAATCTAACCTAGGCCTAGAATGTTTTCAGCTTCTGAGGCTTACTGCATAATAAGCTCATCTTTCCTTATTCTTACTGAGCTCTGGGTTGGCTCAACTCAGCTGTTCTGCCTCAAATTCTTCTCTCAGCTGACTTATTTAATCTGGCTGCTCTCTTGTCCTGAATTTTTATTTTTTTATGTAGGCATTTACAACTGTAAACTTTTCTTTTAGTTATCTATGAAGAACTCTGGAGGTTGTGGGTTTATGCTGTTAGCATTAAGAAAGCATTAATGAAGGTGCATTAACTGCTAATCTCAGCTGCTTCTGAAAGTCAAACATGGAATTGCTCATTTCACAACTACAACTGCTGGCAACTATGCGAGTCCAAACTCTCAGCTCTTCCCCTGCTGTTCTGAAAGGGCAAGGATGCGTGTCTACCCCACCTCTGTATCCTTAGTGCACATTTCAGTGCCCAACACAGGGGATGCTTAGGATGACGTCATTAGCTAGTCCCCGAGCAATCTGTCAGTGGTTCCAGTTTGCAGAGTGTCTCGTCGATCTGAGACTGTGCAGCACTGCCATACATTTTTGGCATATCTTTCTGATAAAAGGATTATAATTTATTCAGTGGCAAAATTAGATTTTCATTCATTTTTTATATCCCACAGAACAATTAATTTAGTAACTTCTGATATAGCAAACCATAAATAAATGTGTTTTTATTTCCCCAGATCTTGCATAGTAACACAATTCTAACAGTTATTTGACTGCAAAAAATATAATTCATTGGATTTACTAGCGTCATAATATTTTCGTGATTTTTTTTGAGGTTGATGGGAGGAAATCTCAGTGCAGCTCTCACTAGCCTGGAATTTACTTTGCAACCTACCTCAGCCTTCAAAATGCTAACGTGGCTAACTTAACCACACTGTTGTTTTGCTAGCAGCATGGAGCCCACAGCCGGGCTCAGTTCTGCCGAGTTCTTCAGTGCTGTACTCACTGTCCTTTAGAAGACCTCAACTTATTCCCCCTGCTTCTCTTTAAAATGATTGCCATCTTTCTGCATAAGGCCCCTCTCCTGTGGAGGGCTAAGCGTCGGTGTGCACTGACATGCGAAGGCAAGCATCTCTCACCTGGTCTTCCTCCTGTAATTGCATTCCCCAGACCACGCTTACGCAATCATCTCCATTTGTCTGGCGTTTTCATCCCCAGCCACGCCTAGAATCCTTACATCAAGTATGTACTAGCGATCCTGTCCATTCAGTGAGGCAGCTGTAACGTGACTCCGGTCTTTAAGCCTACCGATACCTCTTTGGTCAGTTCCATGTGAGGCGTATGCACTATCCAAAGCATCCCCTCTACTTACATGGCCGCCCTCCTGCTGCGAACCATCCTTAGCTCATGTCTAAGCGCGTATGTGGCTGTCCCTGCAGATGTGTTCCACTTCAGCTCTCAGCAGGTTAGAACAGCGCCACGAAGGCTCCCTACGCCCTGCCTCTCCGCTAGCAGAAGCCCGCCTGCAGTAGCATCCTCTCATGCAGCGTCACCATGGCTACCTGCGCCCTTGCTGACTGTACTGGTATCTTTTCTCCCTTGACACTTCGCTGTAGTCACAGCTGCACTGAATCCACACGGAGGGAATGAAGACTTAGCCTGGATGGGAGCAACACTATTTATGGGAGGAGATAAATCAGCCTTCGGCGTAATTGAAGCTGCGTTTGACTTTACCTGCAAGGAAACCATCCAGAAGCCTGCTGGCAACCATCTCAGGAACGTGGCTCACAAGACGAGCACCTTTGGAAATGAGAATTTGTCTCTCAAACTAAGAGAATGGGTCTAGGTGATATGCTCAGGCATGTTTGATGCTACTGATCTTGTTTGTATGCGAAGCATTATAAGTAAAAAAGTAAAGTGCTTCTCCTACAGTGTTGTTCTGCTTTCCCACCAGAAGATGATTAATTACAATTTGAAGATGATAGCTATTATTATTATTATTATTATTATTATTATTATTATTATTATTATTATTGTTTTTGTACAGGCCATCATTTTCAATCACCAAAGAGTTCATATTGAGATTCAACCACCCGAGGAATCCAGCAGAAGAGGCAGAATTGTTGGAACAAGCTAGGAAACTCATTGTTAGGTGTAAGGTAAGGGTTGGTCTTTAGCTACTTGGTTTGTAAATTCATCTCCTAGTTGGCAAATGCATACCTGCTGTATAGTATTGAAAGGAAAGAAATAAGGATGCGGGTATAGACAGCTACCTTTAACTGTAAGTAGGCAGAGCTAAAATATCAGTGTTAATTAAATTTAAGTTTATAACTAAATAATTCAATGTCAAGTAATTTTGGAGGGGAGCTTCCCCATAAAAGAAAAATATGAAGTTTTCTCTAGCTCTGAATGGCTCTCAGAATATAAACGAGAAATATTCGCAGACAGATAAACGAAGGGATGCACTTTTCCATGCGCTGTTTTCATGTTTCCCCATCACAGCGGAAGCTGGGGCTCAAGACGCTGGGCTCTGGGAAGCACGTGCACCTCCCGACTGCCTGGACTGAGGTCATCTATCTGGCTCAGTGTAAAGGGAAGATCCAAGAAGGTATGTGTGTGGCGCCAACTGCAGGCACACCCCACATGTCTGTGGCCTCCCAAAGAGATGATCCGAGAAATTAAAGTAGATTTTTAGTAAATTTAAACCAAGCTTTGTAAATTCTCTGTTTGCCGTCAAAATATGTCATGATGTTCCATGATCAAAGTTCCTCTGTAATTCTCAGCGTATGGCTTTGACTGTTGAACTTTTAAATTACAAACTGGTTTTTAAAAGCTTTTTCTCAGCTGGGTGTGGTGGCGCATGCCTTCAGTACCAGCACTCGGGAAGCAGAGGCAGGTGGATCGCTGTGAGTTCAAGGTCAGTCTGGTCTACAAAGCGAGGCCAGGACAGCCAAGGCTAACATAGAAGGACCCTATCTTGAAAAACAAAAACAAACAAACAAATAAACAAAAGCCTTTTCTCAGTGTGGTCTGTATTACCTTCCCCCTACAATTGGCAACTAACTTAAAAGTCACCGTGTAATGTCTTTGATTAAGTCTAACTGCAGTAGGCACCTGGATAAAAGTGTTTTTGTACTTTATATTCTTATAAAACATTAATCAGACAACTGTTGGCTTGCCTTTTTTTTTCTTTCTGCTTTAAAAAACCAGAAAGGATTGCTCATTAACTCTTCACTTATTACTTCTCACGTATACGGTCTCTCTCAAGCAACTTCTAACCAATTTAAAAGGAAATTAAATAACATTATTTTTAAGGGAATAAAATTCCTTCTCTCATTAAACTAAATGTTATGTGTGTGCCTTATAAAATGAGTCTGCGGATGCTAACTGCTAAGGTCAGAGGATATTTCTCGTGTAAATTGGGATTTGTACTGCTGTCTGGAGCGCAAGTGCTTGAAGGAGGGAAAATGTTTTGTACTTAACTTGTTTTTATGGCCCCCACATCTCGGCGCTGCCACCTCGATCAGATGTTTAGCGGATCTGTGGTGTGAGGCCTTGTGGTTTACCATCAACCAACCTCACCGAGATGTGGGAGAAGATGGAGGGGATGAGGCGAGGGAGGCAGGGCAGGGCGTGGGGAGATGGGCCAGGCAGAGGCTGTGTTTCCTTTGGGCTGCTCAGGTTGAGGTGCCTCTCACTCGGAAGAGCAGAAAGCATTTATGGGTACAGCAGAATCCAGGAATCGGCGCATTGAATTGCAAGATGTAAGTGTGACATGTAGAAAGTCAAGGCTAATTTTTCAGCGACAAAATTTCCCTCTGTTAATGTTTCAGAAGCTTTAAATATGCTCCATGCTTCGCTGGACCACGTTTCCTTTGATTATGATCAACTTCCCGCCCTGTTTTTCCTTGCGGAATCAGTTTTATATCGACTGTGTTGTGATGCGTTCATGAAGGAATTTTTATATTCAGTTGAGATAAAGCTGGTGAAGGTATGGTTTACATTTTAAAAAGTGTCTTAACTGCTTTAGGTGCAAGTGATAGGAAGCTATAGCGCTGTCTGCTTTGGGATCAGGCAAGACATCGGGATTTAATAAGGGTAGTTTAACAGTCTTTGAGTGTGACTAGTAGATTGCTACTTTATAGCCACGTTGAAATAGTTTGAGAAGATGGAATTTCACAAACTGCGTAAGAATATAATTATTTAAACATCATCATACTGCTTTTTATAACTATGCATAGATTTTCTTTTAAGGATTAAAAAGAAAAGATTTATTTACTCTTATTTTATATGTATGAGTCTTTTGCTCTCATGTATCTATGTACTGTGTGTGAGTGTATGAGTGTGTGTCTGTGTGTATTTGTGAGTGTGTCTCTGTATGTGAGTGTGAGTGTGTGTGTGTGTCACTCTCAGAGAACAGATGGGGGAATTGGATCCCCTGGAAATACAGGTACAGTGTCCAGTGGTGAGCTCCCATGTCAGTGGTGGGAACTGAACCTGTGTCCTCTGCAAGAGCAATGTATGCTCTTAACCACTGAACTCTCCAGATCCTCCTTTTAGGGAGTTAAAAAAAATGCTATGTCCTTTATTTAAAACTTCTGAGAAGTAACCTTAATTTCAACTTGAGGTGAGTGGCCTGTCAGCAGTCTGTCGTTTTAGAGTTGCTCAACAGGGAGGAGTCGTCCACAGATTATACTTTGTAAAGTCCTTAGTCAAATGCTCCCAATTTTTGTAATAGCCACAGTTGACATGGGGGATTATTATAAAAATAAGTTTAAGAATAACTGGTGGTTTTATTGCAAATACACTGAGCTTAAATAATGGTTTTATTATTATGAAAAAGGTGAGAAATATTAGAAAGATTTCCTTCAGATCGCAATGCATGCAGCACTCTTTCCTTTTGGAGTCAATACACACCAGTCAGGGGAAATATGCACGGCTCGTCGTGTCCCTAAGCACCATCCTGGTCTTTGTAGACTTTGCCTTAGGAAACCAAACGTACATTGGAAAGCTTCCTTCCCCTAGTTTCTTTGTATAGAAAACGTTATTGAAAGGCACTGTTACTGGTGTATGTGAGGGGGAGTGTTTTTTTGTTGTGGGTAAGAGAGGGACATCCAGAGGCATCCAGAAGATTCTACAGCAGAGAGGGAAAGGAGACATGGCCAGGGCTTTCTGCGAGTGAAGGGAGAAGAGCAAGAGAGAGAACAGAGAGGAGCCACAATGGCAGCATGGGCTTTGAAATGTGTAACAAGAACTTGTGTGTAGGCCATGGACTTTTTCTTTTTGAATTTGTTTCCTTTATTAATTTATTCTTGTTACATCTCAATGGTAATCCCATCCCTTGTATCCTCCCATTCCTCCCTCCCTCCCATTTTCCCCTTACTCCCCTCCCCTATGACTGTGACTGAGGGGGACCTCCTCCCCCTGAATATGCTCATAGGGTATCAAGTCTCTTCTTGGTAGCCTGCTATCCTTCCTCTGAGTGCCACTAGGTCTCCCCATCCAGGGGACATGGTCAAAGGTGAGGCACCAGAGTATGTGAGATAGTAATATCCCACTCTCCACTCTACTGTGGAGAATGTTCTGTCCATTGGCTAGATCTGGGTAGGGGTTTAAGGTTTACTGCCTGTATTGTCCTTGGCTGGTGCCTTAGTTTGAACGGGACCCCTGGGCCCAAATCTGCCTATCATAATGGCACAGCAACAGGCTGGTTGATCAGTGGAATCGAATCGAAGACCCAGATATGAATCCACACACATATGGTCACTTGATTTTCGACAAAGAAGCGAAATCCATTCGATGGAAAAAGGATAGCATCTTCAACAAATGGTGCTGGTCTAACTGGATGTCTATGTGTAAAAAAATGCAACTGGACCCATATTTGTCACCTTGTACAAAACTCAAATCCAAGTGGATTAAAGACCTCAACATAAAACCAGAGACACTAAGTCACTTAGAAGAAAAAATGGGAAAGAGCCTGGAACATATTGGCACAGGAGACAACTTCCTGAACAGAACACCAACAGCCCAGGCTTTAATGTCAACAATTAATAAATGGGACCTCATGAGGCTGAGAAGCTTCTGTAAGGCAGGAGACTTTTTCAAACCTACTTTGGGGTTCTTTCATGGTTACGCTTCCCTTCCAACCCACCTGCCCTAGCTAAGAGAGAAAAGAGGTTAATGGGAACAGGAGAAGTAGACCTTTTTAGACTCAGCTCCTTGGAGCGATTCCTCTTTTTGTCGTCAGGATTTCAGCAGACCCGTTAAAAGAGCAAACAAGCAATTCAGCAAAGGTGACTGCAACTGCAGCAGCCGGAATCCAGAGCAGTACCGGAACCCAGAACCTTGAAGTGCTGTTCTCTGGAGTGTTTCTCTCTAGGAATGTCTCGAAGGGGAGTGATGAACAGCTAAACAATAAGAAATGATGCCAAGACCAAGGAGCTCAGCCTATTGTTTTGGGCTCATATATATATATATATATATATATATATATATATATATATATATATATATCCCTTCTCAGAGTCTGTCCTAACATGTTTATCAGTTGGCAAAGTCCATGCTCCTGTAAGAGGCAGTTCCTCTTCTAGTGGACAAACACCACCTGTTCTCTCACAAGTTTGTTTCCAATGGACAAACACTGCACACCTTCATGTAAGTCTGTTTCACATCCCACACTTGGGATGTGAACAAAACAAAACATGTTTCCACCCACTACACTTGTGAATAGGGACTGAAGAAACCCAGAGGCCAGCACGGGCTTTGACACGCCACGCAGGAGCATGTCAACGGGGAACCGTGTGTACATCCTTTTGCTGGACACAAGGGAGACAACTCCATTGGATGAGAGCCGATTTCACAAGTTCCTGAAAAAATGCTGGCTTTTATCTAACCTCAAGAAATCCTTCTACAGTCCCGCTTGAGCTGAGCTGAGACTGTCATTTCTGGACATACGCACTTCGAGAGACACAACTGGAAAAACCTGGGAGTCCCACCAGAGTCATCACACGTTCACAGGGAACTTGGGGTCCTCTCTTGGCACCCTTAGTCTCATTCATGAAAGAATTTAAGAATGGACCCAAACAGAAGCTCAAGGGGGCAACTTATTGGAATTTACAAGAAAAACCCCAGGGCAGGCAGGGCATTGTCAGTCTTAGCAGCTTCCTGGGGGAGGGACACGGAGAAGAGGAAGAGGAGAAGCCGTGCTTTTTGAGTTACATTGGCATGGAGGACAGCATGTGGTGGCCAAGCAGCCATTTGATGGGGAGAGGAGCTTTAGAGAGAGAAAGGAACTCCAAAGTACCAGAAACAGCATACCTTACGCTGTGGGCAGCGCCAGGAGGAAAGAGACAGGTCCATCGCAGCTGCACAGTAGCTGTAGCAGCTTTACTGGAGGAATGGAATTCTGGGAAGGACGTACACAGTATCCCACTCGAGGGTTGATTATTTTTCCCATTTCTCCAGAATGGCTTGAGGCAAACCTGCCTTCCTGAGGGGGCTGTCCCCTCACGGCCAGGTGATTGGCCATCGCAACCGCGTTAAATCTGAAAGGAAGATGTGATGGCATGCTACCACAGGGTACATTGCATCTTTTGGTTGGAAAGCAGCAGCTTTCCTAAATTGTCCTGCAGTCTCTGCCTTCACCGTTCAGCTCCTCATTTAACGAAACAATTAAGGCCTGATTAAATAAGTAATATTTGATTCCTGAGCATTGCCCCGGTTCCAGATTCTTTTTTTGCACTGCACAGTCTTTCTTTTTAATCTGTTTTCTTCATATAGATCTTAGTCATTGAAGCATCCTTCTAAAAGTATAGAGAATAAAATATAAGAAACACAAATTTGGTGTATGGGGGAGACAATACTGCACAGAGCTTCTGAATAAATATGAAAATGCAGAACAAGGTAATTCCTGGGTAGCGTTAACCTCACAGTCGGAGGTGTCGGGAAATGGGAGAACAGGTAGGAAGGGAAGGGAGGAAGACGCCTTTGCTTAAGGGCGGGGAGGGCAGGAGGGAAAAGGACACTTTCGAGGCAGAGCTTCACATGGGAGGCGAAGCTGAGTTGTCAGGCTATAGAGAGAAGCCGTAGAGAGTGTGCGGTGGAGTCCCAGGATCTGAGAGGCAGGGAAAGGGACAACAGGCAACACAGAAACGGCCTTCAGAATGTCACAAGCACAGTCCTCTCAGGCTGCATCGGTGACACTGGTGATGAGTAAAGCCTGAGTTCGATTCATTATTCCTTTCAATATAATCACCAACCCTTTAAAAAAAATCTTAAATAATCCTCCCCACTAGCTCTTTTAGCCTGCATCTTCAACCATGGGAGCGCGTACTTGTCAGAGCTCCATCAGACCTTGCTGTTTGCCACAAGCATGCAGATTTTCACTCCCTTGACCGAGTCCAGCGCGGGAAGAGACCACTGCACATACATTTCCCTTTATTTTTGTGTGTAAGCCTAAAAGGCTGGTGTTCGTACGTTTTAGAAGCATTCCTAAATACCAGTTGCTCTTCACCAAATCAAATTTAAGAATAAAGGTTTCTGGTGAAAATAAGAGAGCTGGTTGAAATTCAGGGTTTACGTGAAAGTGAGTGGATTTGGGAAAAGGCCATTCTAGCCTCAAATTCCTGTAATAGCACTCTCCTCCTCCTCCTCCTCCTCCCCCCCCTTCCCCCCCCTTCCCCCCTCCTCCTCCTCCTCCTCCCCCTCTTCCTCCTCCTCCCTAAACAATGCTGGGTGAAGCATTTGGTACTTGGCCAGGTTTAACTATTTTATTATATATCTCAGCTAATATTTTGCATCGCTGTTTGATTTCTCTCACATGCAAACTCAATAGCAGTTGTTCCTGTTATTTTGCATGGCTCCTTGATTTAATAACTTACACAGAATGCAGTTCATTTGTTTTAAAAATTTATATGATCTCATATTATTATATAAAATCTTATGTATTGTATGTTTCTGCAGATATTTCCATTTTCTGTAGCTTATGTAAAAGCACCCATTTTCTTTTCTTTTCTTTCTTTCTTTCTTTTTTTTTGAGAAGTTTCTCTGTGTAACCCTGGCTGTCCTGGAACTTACTACATAGACTAGGCTGGCTTTGATCTCAGTGATCTGCCTGCCTCTGTCTCCCAAGTGCTGGGATTAAAGGTGTGCACCACTACTGCCCAGTTTTAGCTACTGATGCATTTTTATTGTCACAGAAGTAAGAACTCACAATGTTTACTGTGATGACATGCTGGAGGGATGGGGGCTTAGTGCAGAATGCTATGAGAAGCAGCATATTTCCCAGTGCTCCCCAAGTCTGTCTTTTAAAGTGTTTTGGTTAAAAGCCACAGAAAGAAATATGTTACATACAGTGATACACACATACATAATATACAACCTTCTATATACTGAAATAAAAGGTTTTGTGAAATACAAGATAATATTTTCTCTTCTCATGTATCTTATTTTTATATTAACCCCACCCAATTCATGAATTATTTAAGGGCTATGATCTTCAATTTGGAAAAACAATGTTGCTTTGAAGGGTACAGAACCAAACAACACCCAAAATGGTCCATTTGAAAAAAGATAGAGACGATTTATTCAAGTTTTTCTTCTGGCTGAACCGGCATTTCAGTCTTGACATAAACGTTTTAAAGTTATTTCAGAAACACATAATATCAACTGAGTTTGAAATTGTTTTATCAAAAAGTAAATGTAATAATAAAATGGTTTATCTTTCTCTATGGTTTTTAAGCATTTATTGGTGCAATACCAAAATGCTTTTCTCTTTTTTCTCTTGACAGATTGGCTATTTGATCTTCTTACGACTTTTTGTATTTTTCCTGCATGGTCACTTAGAAAATTTTAAACAACATTTACTTAGACTGCAACCATATTTATACGGTAGAATATTTTTTTATTTTTACACTTATAAATGTTTTATGCTACATTTTAAAGTTCTCAGAGTGTCACTATAAAGAGCATAAGCTGTTTTATGTTTCATGAAAAGTAATACCACCAATGATGGCTCCTGGGCCAGGCAGCATTTCTTCAGTGTTTGTTTTCCCTCAGAAACTTAGAATTTCTTATGGTGAGAAATTTAAAAATATAGTCTCTTTGCAATCTGAATAAAACTTACTTTCTTATGAACTGTGGTCACCATCTGTGCCATAGATGACAGGATCTAACATTGACTGAGACCTCCCTCTCCCCAGCCCCTCCCACTCCCTCTCCCCAGCCCCTCCCACTCCCTCTCCCCAGCCCCTCCCACTCCCTCTCCCCAGCCCCTCCCACTCCCTCTCCCCAGCCCCTCCCACTCCCTCTCCCCAGCCCCTCCCACTCCCTCTCCCCAGCCCCTCCCACTCCCTCTCCCCAGCCCCTCCCACTCCCTCTCCCCAGCCCCTCCCACTCCCTCTCCCCACCCCTCTCCCCACCTCTCTCCCCACCCCTCTCCCCACCCCTCTCCATTCCTCTCCAGCCTTGTGTATGTGGCGGTGACTGATGTTCAGTTTCCTCATTTGTAACAATAGCTACCAGACCAAACCATACAGCAACAAAGTCCATGCTTTCAGGTCGGCGTGTTGGCAGCGTAGATGCTGGGCTGGAAGAGGGGGAGAGGAGGATTCTGGAGGCCCTCTCAGTGTGGACAGATAGCAGGATAGTTCCGCACTACGTAAAGCAGTGTCCTTTAAATTGTTCTGGTTGGTACTCAAAGGGAGAAACGCCATTTGCACTGCAACTCACATGCTATACTATGTATTCACTTATGCCCTGGAAAGAAGGAATTGTGGAAGAACAGCATTGAAGATGTCAGTGATGGCAACGGGGAATGTCATGTGGCAAAACAGTTTAAAAACATTTAGAAGAAAAAGGATCAATTTTAGCTAATTTGCCCCTGGTTGCATGTGTACAAAAGCAAGGAATCAGGAGGAAGATGATGTTCTAGATATTGATTAATATGGTGAAGAATTGGAAAAATGAGACAGCGAATTTGAATGTCACAGAAAAAGTGAAGAGTAGGATATAGGAGATTGATAAAGCTAAGAACCCTGAGGGTGTGCTGGGATGCCACAGCCCATACCTAACCCACTGAGGGTGCTGGGATGCCACAGCCCATACCTAACCCACTGAGGGTGCTGGGATGCCACAGCCCATACCTAACCCACTGAGGGTGCTGGGATGCCACAGCCCATACCTAACCCACTGAGGGTGCTGGGATGCCACAGCCCATACCTAACCCACTGAGGGTGCGCTGGGATGCCACAGCCCATACCTAACCCACTGAGGGTGCTGGGATGCCACAGCCCATACCTAACCCACTGAGGGTGTGCTGGGATGCCACAGCCCATACCTAACCCACTGAGGGTGCTGGGATGCCACAGCCCATACCTAACCCACTGAGGGTGCTGGGATGCCACAGCCCATACCTAACCCACTGAGGGTGCGCTGGGATGCCACAGCCCATACCTAACCCACTGAGGGTGTGCTGGGATGCCACAGCCCATACCTAACCCACTGAGGGTGCTGGGATGCCACAGCCCATACGTAACCCACTGAGGGGGTGCTGGGATGCCACAGCCCATACCTAACCCACTGAGGGTGCTGGGATGCCACAGCCCATACCTAACCCACTGAGGAGGTGCTGGGATGCCACAGCCCTTACCTAACCCACTGAGGGTGTGCTGGGATGCCACAGCCCATACCTAACCCACTGAGGGGGTGCTGGGATGCCACAGCCCTTACCTAACCCACTGAGGGGGTGCTGGGATGCCACAGCCCTTACCTAACCCACTGAGGGGGTGCTGGGATGCCACAGCCCATACCTAACCCACTGAGGGTGCTGGGATGCCACAGCCCATACCTAACCCACTGAGGGTGTGCTGGGATGCCACAGCCCATACGTAACCCACTGAGGGTGCTGGGATGCCACAGCCCATACGTAACCCACTGAGGGTGTGCTGGGATGCCACAGCCCATACCTAACCCACTGAGGGTGCTGGGATGCCACAGCCCATACCTAACCCACTGAGGGGGTGCTGGGATGCCACAGCCCTTACCTAACCCACTGAGGGGGTGCTGGGATGCCACAGCCCATACCTAACCCACTGAGGGGGTGCTGGGATGCCACAGCCCTTACCTAACCCACTGAGGGGGTGCTGGGATGCCACAGCCCTTACCTAACCCACTGAGGGGGTGCTGGGATGCCACAGCCCATACCTAACCCACGGAGGGTGCGCTGGGATACCACAGCCCATACCTAACCCACTGAGGGTGCTGGGATGCCACAGCCCATACCTAACCCACTGAGGGTGCTGGGATGCCACAGCCCATACCTAACCCACTGAGGGTGCGCTGGGATGCCACAGCCCATACCTAACCCACTGAGGGTGCTGGGATGCCACAGCCCATACCTAACCCACTGAGGGTGCGCTGGGATGCCACAGCCCATACCTAACCCACTGAGGGTGCTGGGATGCCACAGCCCATACCTAACCCACTGAGGGTGTGCTGGGATGCCACAGCCCATACCTAACCCACTGAGGGTGCGCTGGGATGCCACAGCCCATACCTAACCCACTGAGGGTGCTGGGATGCCACAGCCCATACCTAACCCACTGAGGGTGCGCTGGGATGCCACAGCCCATACCTAACCCACTGAGGGTGCTGGGATGCCACAGCCCATACCTAACCCACTGAGGGTGTGCTGGGATGCCACAGCCTATATGTAACCCACTGAGGGTGCTGGGATGCCACAGCCCATACCTAACCCACTGAGGGTGCTGGGATGCCACAGCCCATACCTAACCCACTGAGGGTGCTGGGATGCCGCAGCCCATACCTAACCCACTGAGGGTGTGCTGGGATGCCACAGCCCATACCTAACCCACTGAGGGTGCTGGGATGCCACAGCCCATACCTAACCCACTGAGGGTGTGCTGGGATGCCACAGCCCATACCTAACCCACTGAGGGTGCTGGGATGCCACAGCCCATACCTAACCCACTGAGGGTGCTGGGATGCCACAGCCCATACCTAACCCACTGAGGGTGCGCTGGGATGCCACAGCCCATACCTAACCCACTGAGGGTGTGCTGGGATGCCACAGCCCATACCTAACCCACTGAGGGTGCTGGGATGCCACAGCCCATACGTAACCCACTGAGGGGGTGCTGGGATGCCACAGCCCATACCTAACCCACTGAGGGTGCTGGGATGCCACAGCCCATACCTAACCCACTGAGGAGGTGCTGGGATGCCACAGCCCTTACCTAACCCACTGAGGGTGTGCTGGGATGCCACAGCCCATACCTAACCCACTGAGGGGGTGCTGGGATGCCACAGCCCTTACCTAACCCACTGAGGGGGTGCTGGGATGCCACAGCCCTTACCTAACCCACTGAGGGGGTGCTGGGATGCCACAGCCCATACCTAACCCACTGAGGGTGCTGGGATGCCACAGCCCATACCTAACCCACTGAGGGTGTGCTGGGATGCCACAGCCCATACGTAACCCACTGAGGGTGCTGGGATGCCACAGCCCATACGTAACCCACTGAGGGTGTGCTGGGATGCCACAGCCCATACCTAACCCACTGAGGGTGCTGGGATGCCACAGCCCATACCTAACCCACTGAGGGGGTGCTGGGATGCCACAGCCCTTACCTAACCCACTGAGGGGGTGCTGGGATGCCACAGCCCATACCTAACCCACTGAGGGGGTGCTGGGATGCCACAGCCCTTACCTAACCCACTGAGGGGGTGCTGGGATGCCACAGCCCTTACCTAACCCACTGAGGGGGTGCTGGGATGCCACAGCCCATACCTAACCCACGGAGGGTGCGCTGGGATACCACAGCCCATACCTAACCCACTGAGGGTGCTGGGATGCCACAGCCCATACCTAACCCACTGAGGGTGCTGGGATGCCACAGCCCATACCTAACCCACTGAGGGTGCGCTGGGATGCCACAGCCCATACCTAACCCACTGAGGGTGCTGGGATGCCACAGCCCATACCTAACCCACTGAGGGTGCGCTGGGATGCCACAGCCCATACCTAACCCACTGAGGGTGCTGGGATGCCACAGCCCATACCTAACCCACTGAGGGTGTGCTGGGATGCCACAGCCCATACCTAACCCACTGAGGGTGCGCTGGGATGCCACAGCCCATACCTAACCCACTGAGGGTGCTGGGATGCCACAGCCCATACCTAACCCACTGAGGGTGCGCTGGGATGCCACAGCCCATACCTAACCCACTGAGGGTGCTGGGATGCCACAGCCCATACCTAACCCACTGAGGGTGTGCTGGGATGCCACAGCCTATATGTAACCCACTGAGGGTGCTGGGATGCCACAGCCCATACCTAACCCACTGAGGGTGCTGGGATGCCACAGCCCATACCTAACCCACTGAGGGTGCTGGGATGCCGCAGCCCATACCTAACCCACTGAGGGTGTGCTGGGATGCCACAGCCCATACCTAACCCACTGAGGGTGCTGGGATGCCACAGCCCATACCTAACCCACTGAGGGTGCTGGGATGCCACAGCCCATACCTAACCCACTGAGGGTGCTGGGATGCCACAGCCCATACCTAACCCACTGAGGGTGTGCTGGGATGCCACAGCCCATACCTAACCCACTGAGGGTGCTGGGATGCCACAGCCCATACCTAACCCACTGAGGGTGCTGGGATGCCACAGCCCATACCTAACCCACTGAGGGTGTGCTGGGATGCCACAGCCCATACGTAACCCACTGAGGGTGTGCTGGGATGCCACAGCCCATACCTAACCCACTGAGGGGGTGCTGGGATGCCACAGCCCATACGTAACCCACTGAGGGTGCTGGGATGCCACAGCCCATACGTAACCCACTGAGGGTGCTGGGATGCCACAGCCCATACCTAACCCACTGAGGGTGTGCTGGGATGCCACAGCCTATATGTAACCCACTGAGGGTGCTGGGATGCCACAGCCCATACCTAACCCACTGAGGGTGTGCTGGGATGCCACAGCCCATACCTAACCCACTGAGGGTGCTGGGATGCCACAGCCTATATGTAACCCACTGAGGGTGCGCTGGGATGCCACAGCCCATACCTAACCCACTGAGGGTGCTGGGATGCCACAGCCCATACCTCACCCACTGAGGGTGTGCTGGGATGCCACAGCCTATATGTAACCCACTGAGGGTGCTGGGATGCCACAGCCCATACCTAACCCACTGAGGGTGTGCTGGGATGCCACAGCCCATAAGTAACCCACTGAGGGTGCTGGGATGCCACAGCCTATATGTAACCCACTGAGGGTGTGCTGGGATGCCACAGCCCATACCTAACCCACTGAGGGTGCTGGGATGCCACAGCCCATACCTAACCCACTGAGGGGGTGCTGGGATGCCACAGCCCATACGTAACCCACTGAGGGTGCGCTGGGATGCCACAGCCCATACCTAACCCACTGAGGGGGTGCTGGGATGCCACAGCCCATACGTAACCCACTGAGGGTGCTGGGATGCCACAGCCCATACCTAACCCACTGAGGGTGCTGGGATGCCACAGCCCATACCTAACCCACTGAGGGTGTGCTGGGATGCCACAGCCCATACGTAACCCACTGAGGGTGCGCTGGGATGCCACAGCCCATACCTAACCCACTGAGGGGGTGCTGGGATGCCACAGCCCATACGTGACCCACTGAGTCCACTACGATCACCTGAGACTGGATAAGCCATCAGAGAGCTCATCCCTGAGGACACTGCATAGTAACTGTATATATGCATTAATATATACCATGTATAATGGACAATTATATATTGCATAATATACACAATATGTTAAACCATATGTTTTAGTTTAAAAATCTGAGGATTCCATAGATGAGCACTACACTGACATCGCTCTCACCCCTCCTCTCCTCCTCCAATTCTTCCAGCCTCTTTTCAGACTCATGACCTCTTCTTTAATTACATCCATGAGCCTATGTATCTATGAGCAGAGCATGTTGAATCTCTTTAGTGTTGCTCATGTATGTGTGTGTTTAGGGCTGACCGCTGGGGACTCTCACACAGCTCTGCCCCATAGAGGAAGAGAAACCTTAGCCAGTGGCTGCTGGGAGCAGGAGAATAGTGATAGTATTTGATTGTACATCCAACTATCACACAAAGCTGCTCTGAGTTTATACAAACTCCAATGGTATTTATTTAAGATGCAGTTCTCTTCCTCACCACCAGAGGGCACACATACCATTATAAATTTTCACTAGGCAGAGCAAAGCACAACAGGAGGAAGTATTGAATTTAATTATACTTTAATAGCTAAAAGAGAAACGGAGCACAGTGCTAGACAGTAATAAAACATTTCTCACAGATTTATTTTTCTTCTAACAGCACTTTACTTCTCGGAGGTGTCCTACCACAGGTACCCGAACATCTTCTCAAATGTGCAGTTCATCCTGAAAACAGCGGAGATTATATGGGAGAGAGAACTCCTTTCTGAAACAGTTGTGGGAAACACAAGTGGAGCAGAGGACGTATGTTCCGACTTGGTAGGTAAACAGACGTGGTGGGTATGCCTGCCGCATATCTGTGAGATAAACTTGCTGTGATTATATACGCCTTCTCATCAATGCAGCATGCCCTACCGGAACTGACCGTAGCTGGGGAGGTGAGTGGGGGGGGGGGCAGTGATTAGCAGATATTCTTGGATCATAGATTGCTAGCTGAGGAACGGGCCTTCAATGTGATTTGTTACTTTCTTGAGAGGCACAGTGGCGTAATACGCCTTCCACACAGGTTCCATCTCTTGTAAGAACAAATCATAGCATAACTTAGGTTCACAAGTTAACATTTTAGGGGCTGGAGAGATGGCTCAGCAGTTAAGAGCTGGCCGCTCTTCCATAGGTCATTAGTTCAATCCCCCGCAACCACATGGTGGCTCACAACCATCCACAATGAGATCTGGTGCCCTCTTCTGGCCTGCAGATGTACATACAAGCAGAACACTATACATAATAAATAAATATTAAAAAAAAAAAACCCAAGTTAACATTTTAGCACATTCTATTTCATTAAGGGGAAGGATGTAAAATATGTAAAATATGGTGGCACATGCTTTTAATCTCAGCACTGAGGAGGCAGAAGCAGGCAGATTTCTGTGACTTCAAGGCCAGCCTTCCCTAGGGAGTTTAAAACCAGCCAGAGCTGCACAGTGAGACCCCTCTCCCCCAAATTTCAAATTGAGAGATTAAAATAATTCTAGTACATGAAGTTAAATTTTCTTGTATTATTAATAACCAATTTATTCAATAAGCACTAATTATGCAAACACAAGTCCAATGAGCCATGTAATTGTGTATAAGACAGATGCTTTTCAGAGGATAAACTTCAGTCTATTTGGAAGTAATCTATTTCCTTTGCTCAAATATTTTCTGAAAAATAAGGATTTTTTTCATTATTTTTATTTTTATAGTTTATAAACAGAAATTTTGCTCTTTTTAATTTCTCAAAAAGAAAAAAAATTGTGTTTCTTGCTTGTGTGTATGGTGTGCATGCACATATTTACTCAGGTTCCCATGTGTGTTGGTATGCATATGTGCAGTGTGCATGCATGTGTGTTTGTGTGGAAGGGGAGGCCAGAGGCAAATGCTGGAACTTTCTGTGATTTAGTTCTCTGGACTATCTTTATTGAGGCAAAGTCTGTCCTTGAACCTGGAGATGCTCCATTCTAGCTGGCTGGTCTAGCTTGCTGGGACCCCCTGTCTGCACCTCCAGAGAGCGGGGCTTACAGGTGTGATGCCCGAGTGGCCTCGTTTTTATGTGTGTGCTATGGACAACACGCCAGCCCTAAGCTTATACAGCGGCACGTCATCCAGCCAGCCTTCTCCCCAGCCTGAACCCAATGCAAATTCTAATGATAGGACATTTGTGAAAGGAACTTTTATTCGCCTGGTTCAGTTGTCTTGGAGGCTAACTGCCTCCTTCTGCTAACCTAGGGCTAGTCCTGGAAGCCTCCATACAATCTAACCCCAGCCTAGAATGTTTCAGCCTCTGAGACTTACTGCTTAACAAGCTCACCCTTACTTGTTCTCACTGAGCTCTGGGCTGCCTGGTTCAACCCAGCTGATCTGGCTCAAACTCCTCTCCCGGCTGACTTGTTTAATCTGGCTTCTCTCTAGGCCTGGAATTGCTCTGCTTGGCCTCAAAATAACTCAGCAATCTGCTCTAATCTTCTGGCTTCTTCTTTTCTGGCCTGTTCCGTCTTCACCTGAGTTCATTCTCTGTAGCTCATCTCTCTGTTACTGTCCTGGTAAAACTGCATCCATGAAGCGAGTCCAGGGCAGCCAGGGCTACACAGAGAAACCCTGTCTCAAAATACAAAACAAAACAAAACACCCCTGCCTCTTAAGTAGCTTCCCTGTTCTCACTCTTCTGGTGAGAGTTGGGTGTATCCTATTCTGTCAAATCTTCTCTGATTTGTCACCTTTCCTGCCACTCAGACATCACTTTCAAACATGGGTGCTTCCTTCTACAAACTAACTTTACCTTTGTTTGGAATTAAAGGCTGTATCGTCCAACCTGGATCTAACCCTGAAACTAGTTCTCTACCAGGCTGGCCTTGAGCTCAGGTCTGTTTGCCTCTGTCTCCTGGATTAAAGCTGTGTTTGTATTCCAGCCGGATCCCACAGACCGAGAAGATCTTGGCATGTAGTCTCTTGCCAGAGCAGCCATGTTCTGAATTAACATTCCTCTACAGACATTTGTGAAAATTCCTTTAAAAAATATCTGCATTTATATGTGACCTCATAGCCTTGCCACGTTTCCTTTCGTGCCTTTCAAACATTAACTACAAATTTAAGAGGAGGAAATACCTGCTATTATGTAGGTTGTAACTTTTAAGCTTAAGTATTTGTCTCTTGCCTCATTAATGTTAAGCCGTCTAAGTAATTTGAAACATTTGGTTATAATTAGTAAGGAATGCAAATTGTGTCTCGAAAAAAGAAGCACTTGTTTCAGAGTTTAAAATGTGTTTTGATGACAAACACACTTAAAATAAGATATTAAGCTGTAGAAAGAATACTGGGCCTGAAGAATAATGCCCTGCTTGATAACAGCCTGTGTCATCTAGGGGAGCCTGTTCAGCTTTTCTCTACCTGCATTTGCAGGTACACACACACACACACACACACACACACACACACACACACACACACACACACACACAAAAGCTCTGTTCATTTGCATGATCACATCACCACCACCATCACCGCTGCCTTACTGGAGAAATAAAACTGTAGTTTGTAGATAAAATGCCATAAAAACATAGACATTAATAATGAAACCACGCTTAGGTGTTCGCTCTGACCTAGGCAGTTCACAATGGCTTTCAGCGGAGAGCGTGGCTACGCGGAAGGACTGTGGCATCTCAGTGTTGTATCCCTAGGTATGGTGCTGCGCAAGCTTAGCCACACCAGGCTCTAGCTCAGGAGAGGCCACAGTTAGTTTCCATGCTAGCGCTCTTGAAGAACATTTCCACCATTGGAAGCAACAGAAGTGTGCTGCTGGAAGGGGCAAAGCCGACGACAGCTCACGGAACGAACGCGTCTGCCGAGCGTGACATGCGCAGTCGCAGATTCTTTCGGCGTTTTTCCACTTTGTAGAACAAAGGACCTAAATTCTATTTCGGCTCCATTCGTGTGATTCTCTGAGGGGACTGTAACACATTTGGGGCTGTCAGGTTTATTACCTTTCTTTTTCTCCTCCAATTACTTTATAATATAAAGACTATAACGGATAGTGGAGCCACAGTGCTCCTAAATCACTGCTCGGCTAATCAGCACCGATTCACGGCGTGATTGCAAGCCCTAAAGTTCCCTGGTTTCTACCCAATTTCTCCTGTGTGTCTTTTCTAAGCCAGCCTTTCCAGTTCAGTTGAACACCTGCGCATCCAATACCCATTTCATTCCTTACTTTGGGGAATGAAAGAGGAAAAAGAAGAGATAACAGAACGTGAAAGCTGCGTAGTGGCCATTTTTCCTCCTTATTGATGCTTGATTACAGTCCAGGATTTATTGATCTATCCATCACCCCTTGTCTTCGGATTATACTAAAAGGTTCATCCACAGCCTATATTGGCCATTGTAAAATATCTTGTGTTTAATGCTTATAAAGATGGAGTAAAAAGCAATTGCTGAATTCGTTGTACAACCTACGCTAGAACTGCTTTAAAAATCCGGTAGAATTGACATATTATAAGATCCACAATACAGGTTATTGGTTTTATCTACAAGTAGGAAACTCTCTTTCCTTGACGCTGGCTGGACACAGTTTCCTCTTTTAACGTTCAAGTGATCCAGAGCCATGGATTCCCGCCAACTTTGACAAGCGCTAACACTTTCATTAGCCTGGCAACTGCAGGGGCCGATTGCCGGATTGAATTTCCCACTCTGTCCTCTGCTCGGTGGCAGAGCTGAATTTTCTAAGCACAGTTGTCACGCCATAATAATAACATAGTTCGTTGGAGAATACTTTAAACTCGGCTGAAGTGGAGTAGGCCCTTTATTAAATGCTATTATCTGAAGTACAAACAGTTCCCTGAAAAGTAGCAGACACACCAATTTTATATTCTGACGTGATTAGTGGCCTCTTCTCCTCTTGTATTTTACACACTCAAGAAGCAGAAAGGCGTGATCAAAATCTGGGACACTCTGCTGTACCGTGGGTGTAAAATTTCCGTCATTTGCTAAAAGACGCTAAGCGCGGCATCGCGATGAGACACACGCCTTTAAAAACTGGGAGCATTATCCCGTCGGTCACGTTGCCATTTGGCTAACACGGTTGCAATAAGAGGACTTTTCACAGCAGTGCCACCGACCCCTAAAGTCACTGAGAACAAGATGAAACTCAGAATGTCACATCTGAGCAGCCACAGCAGAACAACCACCCCCCCTGCCCCCCCCCTCCCTCAGGCTCATCTCTGTGGTAAAAGAGCCTGATCACTCAAGGGAAATGCACTTATCGTCTCATAAATGCCAGGGTGATGGAGTTACCTGAATTCCCAGTACGTCAGCAGCTCTTTGGTAGGAGTGGGTCTCACAGCAGTCACGGGACAAGTTGTAGACACAGTCCAAGGCTGGGCGGCGAGGGAGGGAGATGAAGGGGTCACAGGAAGCAGTCAAAGAAAAAGAAGAAAGAAGACAGGCAGGCAGGCAAGCAGAAAGAGATGGAAACATATTCTCTAAAGTCATTGGATCCTGGCTTGGTGCTTATAAAATTATCATCCAGTAAAAGTCACGCTCGGTCCCCGCCCTTTTGTATATTTGTACACATGCTCATGTGTATGCAACTGTGTATCTCTGTGTGCCTGGAAGCCAGGGGTCAACACCTGGTATCTTCCTCTTGCCGCTGTCTACGGACCCGGTACTGTGGTGACTGACAGGCCCCATTATGCCCAACTTCATTGTCAGCGCTGCAGATCTGAATTCAGGTCCTTATACTTTTTTTTTTTTTTTTTTTTTACTGTAGACTGATTCATCCCACACAGGGACGTGTAAAATTTTGTGTAAATATTAGGCTTATATCAACTATACGTGCCTAATATAAAAAATACTTAGGAATGCCTCTACTTAGTAAAACATGAAATGAAGCGAGTGTTCATTTTTATTTGTATATTTAAAATGTGTTTCCATGTCTGTGCAAGGTAAAGACCTCTTCGGCAGATCTACCTCCCCAATGTCATTTCAGGGGCGTTTGCAGCTGAGTGAGGGGGGCTATGAGATCAACCACCTGCTCTGGCACTCCGTGGCTGCCTGGTCCTGCGTTCAGAACAACAGTCCTCAGCTGGATAAAGTGCTTGCGCACCTCCTCATTCACAAAGCACAGCTTCAGACGAAATGCTGGTAAGGGCAACCCTATAAATCCAGAGCGACTCGGAGAGACCTTTGCGCTGAAATGTTAATCACGGCTCCGCTGACTAGCAATGCACTTTATGGTCCCGGCTCCAAAGACAAAAAGTGATGCGCGTGCTTTATTGTGGTCGTATCAGTGAATTGCTGCCTCTCTGTTGTCTTGTTGTGCTGGCTGCTCTGGGTAGTTTGTCTCTAGTACATGAAAAGTGCTACTGATCAGGAATCTGTTCCCGTGTTTAAAACATTTCTCCTCGTGGTGTTAGAAGGCAGCGATGAGGTCATCTGTTGGGTGTTCGATTGGAATGTGCTGAACCTGCTTCTGCTTTTTCAAAGAATATACAAGAAAATTAAAGCCCAGTAAGGGTCGGCTTCTTCTAGTGCGTGTGCTGATTTAAGGAGGAATATAGGGGGAAAGGGACATAGAGGGACTACAAAAGCAGGCTGGGTGCAGTGGACCTTAGTTTGTATAGACTGACCAATAATAATTGTCTATACCTGTAGTTCAGTGTGATGTTTAGTGTGTGCGTGTGCACTCAAAACTCAAGCTAATTGACATACTTACCATCTCTCATACTTGTTTCTTCTTGGTGAGAATGTTAAAACCTATGGTTAAAAATGTGAATTTGCAGTGTGTTGATGATGGTCACCGTGCTGTGCGGATTCGCTAGAACTCCGACCCACTGGTTAACGTTCTCTCTTTCTGTATTCCAGCTGCCGTCCTTCCAGGCCTCAGATTAGCTTCTCATTAGACCTCTAAGAATTTGGATTTCACACGTGAGATGATTTCTTTACTAAGTCCTATTCACTTGGTGTGGTATTTTCCAAGTTCACCCATGTTGTCACGGAAGGCAAGATGTTTTTTCCTCTGAACTGAAGGCTGAATTTGTGTCTTGCTACTGAGTGGAAGCAGGCATCTATTTAGCAGTCTGATTCCAGTTTCTTTGATCCTGGGTCAGAAGAGCAATTGCTGGGTCATAGGATATCTTATTTAGAGTTTTTTGTTTTCGAGGTGTTTTAATACCCCTTTTCATTTTGGCTTTTATTATTGTTGTTGTTGTTATTGTTGCTGCTGCTGCTGCTGCTACTACAATTACTACTACTACTACCTGAAGTTTTTTTCTTTTTTTTCTTATTCCTCACAATTACCTTCTGCCTCATTGCAGTACCCATGGTAGCAGGCATGAGGTGGCAGTTCACACCCACAATAGCAGGCGTGAGGTGGCAGCTCATATCCACAGTAACAAGTGTGGTGTGGCAGTTCATACCTACAGTAATAGGTGTGAAGTGAGAATTCACCAAGACTTCAGTTTTCATTACTTGATTAGTGAGGTGGAGCGTAGCTCACATAATTGTGAGCTGTCTGTACCTTTAAGAACTGTCAAGTCAGGGCTGTTGTCTTTTAAATTGGGTTATTTATTTGCCTGATCTTTATTTGAGATCCTAATTTGTTTTGCATATCAATTCATCAGATATATACTTTTCTCCACACAGGAGTTCTCGCCCCCCTCTCCCCTCCCCTCTCTCCCCCCCTCCCCCCCCTCTACTTTATCCTCTCCTTCTTCCTCTCTTTCTTCTTCTATCTCTCGTTGACAGAGCCCTGAGTAGCTCAGCTTAGGTTTGAACTTACTGTGCCGTCCAGGCTGGCCTTAAGCTCACAGTAACCCCTGCCCCTCGCCTCAGCCTTGTGTTAACTGTCTAACCATTTTTAATGTTACTGTATCAACGTACATTTAATTAATTTGCTGACATTTGTGTTTAAGGCCGACACTAGGCCTTTAAGATCCAGCTGTTTTAGACTACTACTTCATAGATTTGGGGTGAGAGACAGGACAAGCTGCTGTTATTTTAAAAATGAAACTGGAGTCAGTTTAGTGTGTTTGCCAGAGGCTGGAGAAAGGTTCTAAGAGTCACAGTAGAGGGTGTTTCCCAGGATATCACTGCACTGTCAACTGGTAACTTCCTGGGTCATCTGAATCTTTGCTTCGTTTTTTGTCTGGGCGGACGTGAGAATCATCGAGGAGGGCGAGACAGGAGTTGCACAGTGTTGAAGGGTAGAGGGGTAAACTGATCTAGTGGTCAGTAGTGACTGCAGATAAGAGAAAGGGCACAGCAATTGCCTGGATGTTGCCAAATTGTTTCGATACTGTTTCCTTTGTTTACTTTTTCATTTTAAGAAAGCAGTCTTTCTTTAGAAAAATAACTACATGATTCTAGTCAACATAACACTATTGGTGTTCAGAAACTGTGGCCATTGAGACGGCTCCTGGTTTACCATTAAGACTGAGAATCTGAGTTCAATTCCTGGAGCATGCACACTGGAAGATGAGATTCCATTCCCTGAAACTGCTCTTTTACCTATGTGCCTTGGCATGTTCCTGTATACATGCCTGCAACACACAAGCGAGCACACACACCATACTTAAAGCTTATCTTTAAGCGTGTCTTAGTCTGTGTTCCATTGCTGTAAAGAGACACCATGACCATGGCAACTCTTACAAACCAGAACATCTAACTGGGGCTGGCTTACAGTTCAGAGACTTAGTCCATGGTTGCCATGGCAGGAAACATGGCAGACATGGCGCTGGAGAAGGAGCTGAGGGCTCTGCATCTAGGTTGGCAGGACGAGAACTGGCTTGAGCTTCTGAGGCCTCAAAGCCCATGCCCATCGAGACACGTCTCCTGCCCCAACAAGGCCACACCACCTAATAGTGCCAATCCTTGTGGGCCAAGTGCTCACACACACACACACACACACACACACACACACACACACACACACACACACACACTAATACACTGTGTCATAGAATTAAAGTAGCCTTGCTGGGGGTCATGATGTCCCAAGAGGAAAGGGTGCCCTAAAACCAACGCAGTATAGAGCACAAAGGAGAATTAGAGGAACGGCAGCCCCACCCCAGCTGCCACACAGTGGCCTTTGTGTACCCAGAGCTGGAGAGAGGCTGCTTGCTGGAAGACAGGCCTCTCCTTAGTATGGTTACATTTCAAACTCTTGTTTTATCCTCTCAAGGCTCTTCTCTGTAGTTTGGCCTTTCACAAAGTGTCCCATTTTCTTTGGAGAGCCAGCTCAAGCCAACTCCAAAGGCTTTCAAATCTAATAAGAAAAAAAATATGTATTTCGATTCAATTTTTGGCCAACAGAGGTGACTGGAGTGTTCAGTGAAATACCATTACATAAAATCCCATGTCCCCAAGCAAAATAGCCAGTCTCACGTGCCCTGTGTGTGTATCCCAAAAATGCTCAATGATTTCAAACTGTCTCAATGTGCCAAATGTTTGTCAGATTTTAGAGTAGAAAGGATCAGGTTTTGGGGGACAGTAGGCCCTGCACGTTCAGATTAGGTCACTGCCATCCGTTGTCTGTCTGTCTCCTCAGCCTTGGTAACTTCGGTGTTTGTGAGGAAGTCTCACTGCAGGGTTTAGACAAAGGTCATGGTGTTGACTTTCTTCACCCTATGAGTTGAGGTGGCTGCGGGTGCATTTTCTACTTCCTGCTTCACTGGCTCTTCTTGGTTCTTATCCCACTCCCCCTAGGTCTACAGGGCCCCTCACTGTTTGTAAGCACTTAGTCTGCTGGCAGGAAGTATACATCTATGCATCGCCACATCATCATCCAGTGAAAAAAATGTTCACCCTCAAGTCCGTCCGTAGACCTGCGTTCCCGATCTCTTACTGCCTGTCCCATTTTTAATGAGTCACTTACTGTGGATGAACCAGTTTGTTGACCATTTAGAGACAAAAGAACCGTCTCCCCCTCATCATTTCTCCCTTCCCTTTCCTCCCTGCAAACCCTCCCACGGAACCCCCTCTCTCTTTCAAATCACAACCTCTTGAATTATTGTTACATACGTGGGCACAATATATAAGATACAAAATGTCCTGCTCAGTCTGTGTAATATACTTGTATGTATACGCCTTCTGGCTTCTTAAAAAGTTTCTGAGATGTTTAAATAAGACAATTCTCCCCTACAGTCTTTACGCTCTTCCAACTCAAATTTGAACCAATTTTCCTTAGCTAGTCTCTGGCTGGCTGAGATTTCACTTCAGTATATTTCATCATAAGCTAATAAAATTGGTTTCTCCTCTCCTCCTCTCTCTTTTCCTCCCCTCCTCTCCTCTCCTCTCCCCTCCTGCTCTCTCTTGCCTACCCCTCCCCTCTCCTCCTCTCCCCTCCTGCTCTCTCTTGCCTACCCCTCCCCTCTCCTCCTCTCCCCTCCCCCCCCCTCTCCCCTCCCCTCCTCTCCCCTCCCCTCCCTTTCCCTGCCCTCCCCTCCTCCCCTTCCCTGCCCTCCCCTCCCCTCCCTTTCCCTGCCCTCCCTTCCCTACTCCCTCCTCTTTCCTCCTCCCTCTTCCTCTTTATATTTTGAGACAGAGTCTCTCACTTGGCTAGCTTTGAGTTCACTGTGTAGGCTAAGCTGTCCTCGAACCTAGAGAAATCTGCCTGCCTCTGTTTCTCCCTTTCCTAACCTAGTTGTCTGAATGAGCTGCAAATACCCCTGTTGCAGCTCACACTTCTGCCTCCTCTCTATTTCCCACGTCCACAGCCTTGTGCAGTCCTAGCACTGCTGTTGCCATTTCCCAACTGCCCTCTGGGATATAGATGTTTCCCTCAACAGTGTGTCATGCGTGACATGCTGCCAGGATGACAGCATAAACGTGATCCCATCCCTCTTGAGCTCGACGTTATTTACTAAGCCATGGTTCTCCGCAGCACAGGAGCTGCAGCCCAGTTAATGCCGCACAGCTTACCAGGATAATGGAAAACCAGTAGGAGCAGCAAGGGCAGATCCTGATGGCTGGATTCACTGCCGGTGGCCGTGGAGACGAGACAGGAGGACTCTGTGGCGGTGTGCCTGACAAACAGAAGCCACAGCTCCTTGACAGTGCCTTAGTTTCCCCCAATGGCTTCCCTGCATCCACAGGAATGAAGGAACCCCTGTAATCCAGAAGGGTCACCTCAGCACAAAGCACAGCATGCACACGTTTGTGGTCCACAATGCAGACTAGACTAATAGATTTCCACTAACCCTGTTCTACTTGGTCTGTTAATATACTCTTGTGTTTCTTTATGGCATTAAACTAATTATTTAAAAGTTGCTACCTTCTACTTAGTGAATTAGTGATTTATTTGCACTGAATTATGCGTGCTTCTGCGAAATCCTCCTGTCTCTGCCTCCCATCTTGTCAGGGAGCCTTGGGATTACATATGTGTTCCATGTTGCATCCGGCTGGTTTACATGGATTTGGGGGATTAGAATTCAGGTCCTTGTGTGGCCAGTGCCTTACCCACTGAGCCACATCCCTGGGGCCCTGTAAGAAATATTCTTAAGAGTCATGGTCTTCTCTGAGTAACCAGACTGATACTTATTTTACTTAGCATATATTTTCACTGGTCCCATGGGATTCTGCTTGGCCATTTTTTTTTCACTTAATCTCAGAATGAGAAGATATTCATGAAATTTGACATTTAAAGGGAAGATATTTGTGTCCATGGACGTTAACGTTGTGTGTTAGCACAGTGGTTTTAAGTAGTTGAAGACTGTGAGCGTGCCACTGTACTCATCAAGGACTCCGCGTGTCGTCACTTCCGTAGCTCACACACGAGGAGAAAGCCCAGCCCTGCATCCATGGCATTGCTTCTCCTTACACCCTCTCTATGTGTGTCTACACATATTTTAGCTTTTTGAAACTTGCTAACTCTGAAGAAATCTGAGGAGATAAAAGTGAAATGAAGCAGAGAATTAAGATTATAAATATATATATATGTTTTTTGAGACAGGGTTTCTCTGTGTAGCCTTGGCTGCCCTGGGCTCGCTTTGTAGACCAGGCTGGCCTTGAACTCACAGCGATCCTCCTGCCTCTGCCTCCCAAGTGCTGG
The DNA here is from genome assembly GCF_964271855.1 of Acomys minous. NCBI lineage: Eukaryota > Metazoa > Chordata > Mammalia > Rodentia > Muridae > Acomys > Acomys minous. The sequence goes on along the minus strand of NC_140486.1, from coordinate 126,776,690 downwards.
GATTAAAGGCCTGCGCCACCACGCCCGGCTCTGAATATATTTTTTTAAAAAGTCCAGGATCCCAAGGTAAAGGATCGTTTCTCTATTTTTAATTTTTTTTGTGATTCTGTGAATCACAGGATAAACTGAAGCTGAATGCGCTTATTTCTCCCTGCAATTTTTTTCCTTTGAGTGTTGACAGTGGGGGTTCCTTAGTGCTTTTCCTCATCCAGGTCTACCAAGGTTACCAAGGTTACGGCTTGGGCTGTCCCCGTATGTTGCTGTGTGACTGACCCTTCTTGTTATCAGATTTCAAGGTCGCGCAGAGTTCAGTATAGTCAGAGTTTTCCAGAACATTTGAATTCCATTCCTGCAGAAGTACAACCCGCTCCCTGAGGATGCAGCCTGGAGGAGCAAAGACCCTGGGATGGTCAGTTAACGGTGGCCTCGGCTCCTTACAGATGTGTGTGGGTGTGAGCAATTGTGAAGCCGGCATCAGTCTCTTTGTTTACGCACTTGGGGGCAGTGCACGGCGCCTGAACCCTACGTGCTACCTGTTTGGTTCCAAAGCGTTGTTAAATCAGGTTGCTGCTAACTGAACTCCCCCTGCAGATTTTAATGAGCCCAGAAGGAGGTAGTGGTGTGTAAGAACTTCCGGGCCATTCCAGCTCCACCTCTTCTGTGTGCATTGATTTTCAATTTTGACTTTTAACAAATTTCAGCTCCCATGTGTGTCGATGCTTCTATTCTATTTTCGGCAGAAGCAGTATTACTTATAGAAGGTATTGCAGTCAGCAGCATTGATTGAAACTAGTGTGTTTCTAGCGAGGCAGCATCTTTCTGCCGTTAAGTGGCTGGCACTGAGACGGTTTTCAATCCATAGTGCAGTGAGCGTGCCCTAGTTTAGATATAGCTTTCCTGACAAAGGGGGTGGGGGGAAGGAGGGCAGAAGAAAGTCTAAAGAGGCGTGCTGTCCTCAGGGGCGGGCAGGGGCGGGGAAGCTCCTGAACTCTGTCTTCTGTGAGCCTTGGCCCACCTAGGAAGCATGTGCGAGGAATGACTCACTCACAGGACTTCTTTCAGTTACTCTGAGGCTTGACAGGGTACGTTAACAAACTCCTTGGCTTTTAGCTAAGGAGAAATAATAATTCAGTTCAACACTTTAATCTGGCCATTCCAAGTTGGTAATGACCCATGACTCTCAGATTTTGTTATTTATATAGACAAGTGAATTAAGAGCAAGCCAGGGGGAAAGTGACTGCAAGGTGCTGTGCCATTTGTTCAGTAGCATATACTTAGGAGCAAAGCTAAAGTGCTGAGCAATATTTCTGACCTGGAAGTCCATGATCAAATATGCTGCGTTGGGTGTACTGGCTGGGATTTGGGCATGTCAGAGAAATCCAGCAACACTCGGTGATCAGGTAGGGCTTCAGTTATGCCCAGGACAAGCAAAGCATTGTATTGCAGGTGCTTGGGTCCTCCTGACTCCTGGACATTCAAGTTCTGGTATTAGTATGTATTTTAGGCAGGAGGAAAAGGATGAAGGAAGGAGATGAATTTTTTTTCTAAATAAACTATTTTTAAAAAATTAACCAGAAACCTCATAGCTTACCTAGGAATCTCTCTTTGTACGCCTCCTTCAGCCTCAGCTTACCAAGTAGAATTACAGGGGGGTCTCACCACATCTTGTGGTATAATTTTGTTTCTATCTCATTGACCAAACCAATGTCACACAGTGTTTCCAATCTTCAAGGACATAAGGAGTTAATTTTAAGTCAAATGTACTGGGCTATAACTTAGATATAATATGTACTTAGATATAATCTCAGTACATTTTTATATAGATCTGTCATTTTTGACCAATCTACTCATACATTGCATCCAAGACACACAACATCCCATGTTGAGGGGACAGTCTGGGCCAAGCATTTTGCTGTCTTGAGTGAAAATTGGGCTCTCTGAAGCAGGCAACAGTTGGTGTCCACCACAGTATGCTTTAGTGTTGAAACACTTAAGAAATGGCTTAGAAAAGAAAGAACCGCAAACCAATACGCTATGTCAGAGAAGATCTTAGTTACAGCTCTGTGAGCACTGAAGGAAATGTGCACATGCTTCGCAAGCTTGTCTGTGTGTACAATCCGTAATGGTGAAAAGAAAGGCATTTGAAAAGTCTAAAATGAGTGCAAAGCCATCACATTTAAACCAAGTGGGATAATTGATGTGAAAATCCCTTGGGATCTGTAAAACTCTATCACTGTATTTAGAAGAATTGTCTTTGCATGAGAAGGCGTTCCTTTTTTGTATCTTTTATAACCTATTTTATTAGCATTTATTAATTGTAGAAAATAACGGGTTCCATTGAAAAATTTTACACAAGCACAGAATGCGTTTCGATCATGTCTACCATCCCGCTGCTCGGTGTCTCAGTCTTCACCCCGCCTCCTGCAGCATCCCATCCCTTTCTACCATCTTGCCTTTTTTGGGGGGGGTGTCTAGATTCTGAATAAAAGGGAAGCATGCACACTTGTTTTCCTTAGCCTGGCCTATCTCACTTGCATGTTGTGTGTCTGTGTAGGGAACGGGTGATGGATGAACCCCAGCTTAATGACCCGAGTTAGTACTGAAATCCAGTTTTACAATTACAATACTCAGGATGTTAAACTTGTTAAGTACCCAAAGGCAAGGCAACAAACAGATCTGTATGCAGGCAATTTGCTATCTCTTAATTCTCTTTCAGCCTATGTCTATTTTGGTTGGGTGAACCAAGAGCAATGCCACAAAATCCATAGGTTCTGGAAAACCCCATTATGTCCAAATATTAACAGCTAACAACTTTAAGTTTAAATTCCCACTTACACATCATTTAAAAAAAACCTAGCCTATGATCTTATTCACTTCTGTGAAATATACATTTTATTTCAAGAATATTTCACTTTTTAAAAAAATAAGATAATACCGAAGTTTTAGAATATTTACCAAGATAGTTTGTCATTTGTTCTATAAGTTAGAAAACAAAACATTCTTTAAATTGACCTCATTGAATCATTTTCAGGGAAATGGACTCAGGCCTTCTTGGAATGACTTGAGGGTCCCTCTGGAGAGCCCCAGCCTTTGACTGTTGCACCAGGCAGGAGTGTGAAGAGAGGGGAGAGCCTCACAGTTCTTATTACTCCAGTCTCGTCAGTCCAGTATCTCAAATTCACACATCTTCCAAAAATGTCACTTTTTTTTGTAGACTTTTATTATAATTGATGCCAACCAGAACCTTTCAATATTGAAAATAAATGTATCTGACAATCCAGTCATTAGCTTCATTTGGTTTCAATGCCTTTTTGTTAAAATTGACTAATGTTGTGCTGTATTAAGGTCTTTACCATTTGTTCACAATCCAGGTTGGATTCAGCGCTGGCTTTATTGGTCCTGGGAGAAGCAGCTAAGCTGAACATGGCCTGCTTAAAGACGCTGATGGACCTCGTGAGAGATTTCCTTTTGAGCATCTTGTCTGCTAAGAATCAGGTAATATCTTACAATTTAGATGTGAAAAAAGACCTTAGTGGAAACGTGCTTTATTCCTACCATTATGTAAATTACACATCATATTTGAGCATGTGATATGTATAAATATGTACTGATTCTGACTAAATGTAAAAGCGAATACTCACTTGCTACAACTTCACTATTTATTATAAACTCTTTTCTTTATTATTATGTCTGTTAAATTTTGTACTAACATGTTCACTATCATCTATTTGTATGCACTTATCTGTCCCTAGAGACAAGAACCACATGGCTGACAGGGTTAGAACCAGAAGAGCAACCAGCTTTACGTGCCCTTCACAGCCTGTGCCCATCACCTGCGTCAGTCCTTGCTCATCTCCTGACACTTAGCCTTTCTTATTCTCTTTTCTGAGTGTTATACTATAACCATGTGTGCGTTTGCTTACACATATTACTTTGCTTACACACATTACTAGCTAGATTCCACATAAGAGGGAGAAAGTGTCCCAATCAGTGTGAATTTGTGAAACTATACAGATTCAATTATAAGTGGCTCTTCTTCTTCTTCTTCTTCTTCTTCTTCTTCTTCTTCTTCTTCTTCTTCTTCTTTTTCTTCTTCTTCTTCTTCTTCTTCTTCTTCTTCTTCTTCTTCTTCTTCTTCTTCTTCTTCTTCAAAGATTTATTTATTTATTATGCAGACAATGTTCTGACTGCATGTGTGCCTGACAGCCAGAAGAGGACACCAGATCTCATTACAGACAGATGGTTGTGAGCCACCATGTGGTTGCTGGGAATTGAACTCAGGACCTCTGGAAGAGACTCTTAATCTCTGAGCCATCTCTCCAGCCCTCTAAGTGGCTCTTCTAACCATATAGAAACTCTTTAAGATGTGTAGACTTTGAGTCTTGCTAATTTTGATGTGTGGTTTCTTTTATATGTAAATTATTTTTTATGATATTTACGAATATATTTGAAAATTTGACATTTTAATGGAAAGATGATCATTTCATCCTATATTGTTAAATATTAAGGTTGTTTTTGATTTTAACAGTTAATAAAACAGTTAAAAATAGTTAATAAAAATCCTTTTTATTTTTTTCACTTCCCCCCACAGTTTCATATATAAATACAGTGTCTTATGGCTCTATTCCCCCATGTACTATCTCTTACCTTCTCTCGATTGTGCTGACCTATTTCTATTTTTATGTAATTTTATCCTTCCTGTTTTGTTTGATTTTCCTTTTTTGTTTTAATTGAAAAATTTTTATATAATATATTCTGATTATGGGTTTCCCTTCCTCAAGTCCTCCCACCTCCTTGCCCACCCCACTCCACACCTTTCTTCCTTTTTCTCTTTAGAAACCAAACTAAAATCCAAACCAAGCAAGAAAGCAAGCAACCAAAAAAAAAAAAAGATTCAAAGAAAGTACACAAGAAACACACACACACACACACACGTACACACATGTACACACATATACACACACACAGACACACACAGACACGCACATATACACACTCACATACATACGCATACACAGACATATACACACACATACACACATACAAATACATAAAACCCACAAGAACACAAAAGTGGAAACCACAATATATAATCAAAACATGTAGAAGCTTCCTTCTAAAATATATAAAATATATGTGAAGTCACCACATCATAACAGGGGGAGAAAATGTCCCAGTCAGATATCTTTTGACACCACGTGAAACCTCCATGGCCAGGAGCGGGTTACATCTGATTGAGTTGTTGGCCAAAGGGCTCCATGGACTCCTAAGCATCTCAGGCTATTGCCCGGTTTATTGGTTGCTCTCCACAAACTGAGTAGCTCCTGTGCTCTCATGATTGCAACAGCCATGCATGACCAGAACACAGCGTTATGCAGCGTTCCTCCCCAGCCTCTGGCTCTTGCGCTCTCCCCACAGTGTTTAGTGGGCCTTTAGGGGCTGATAAAGACGTACATCCTCTTTAGGGTGTAACACACAACTGTCACGTCTTCTTAACATTTGAGAAGGTTTGAAACTCTATGATCTTCCCAGCCATAAACACAGTTGACCATATTTATAGTATCAGTTCTGTGGGATAGACCTAAAATTCAATCTGAAAGTGGGTGGTTACTTGCATCCCCCAAGGAGTTATGTTGCTCTTGTACAAGTGGGAGCGTCTTGCCTGGCAGATTAGGGTTGTAGCTTTCAGGGTCTACAGCTGGATAAGGCTGTTGATGTTTGTTTCCTAGCAATTTGCACAGGATTGGAACTATGAGTGCCAGCCATCATAAGGAAGCTGTTAGGTCAATTCTAGCTTGATTTCCCTGTGTCCTGTAACCGAAGTATGTGGTATCAATGATAGGCTTTTTGCACCTAGGACTGGAATTCTTTTTTTTAAATTAAAAATATTTTATTCATTTATTCATATTACATCTCAATTGTTATCCCATCCCTTGCATCCTCCCATTCCTCCCTCCCTCCCATTTTCCCCTTACTCCCCTCCCCTATGACTGTGACTGGGGGGGACCTCCTCCCCCTGTATATGCTCATAGGGTATCAAGTCTCTTCTTGGTAGCCTGCTATCCTTCCTCTGAGTGCCACCAGGTCTCCCCATCCAGGGGACATGGTCAAATATAGGGCGCCAGAGTTCATGTGAAAGTCAGTCCCCACTCCACTCAACTGTGGAGAATGTAGGACTGGGATTCTTATAAATAAAAATTTAACTGCATTTTTAAAATTGTTTCTTTTGAATAAATTATTTAGTGAAGTACTATGATCTGTCGCTCTCTCTCTCTCTCTCTCTCTCTCTCT